>NC_034594.1:47922398-47923508 GCF_900095145.1 Mus pahari
TGGTGATCTGATAGGATGTACAGGATAATTTCAATATTTTTGTATCTGTCAAGGCCTGTTTTGTGACCGATTACATGGTCAATTTTGGAGGTGGTTCCATGAGGTGCTGAGAAGAAGGTATATCCTTTTGTTTTAGGATAAAATGTTCTGTAGATATCTGCTGTCTGTTTAGTTTCTGTTTCCAGGATTTGTCCATTCGTGAGAGTGGGGTGTTGAAGTCTCCCACTATTATTGTGTGAGGTGCAATGTGTGCTGCTTTGAGTTTCCCTAAGTTTCTTTAATGAATGTGGCTGCCCTTGCATTTGGAGCATAGATATTTAGGATTGAGAGTTCATCTTGGTAGATTTTACCCTTGATGAGTACGAAGTGCCCCTCCTTGTCTTTTTTGATAAATTTGGGTTGGAAGTCAATTTTATTTGATATTAGAATAAGTACTCCAGCTTGTTTCTTTGGACCATTTGCTTGGAAAATTGTTTTCCAGACTTTTACTCTGAGGTAGTGTCTGTCTTTGTCCCTGAGGTGGGTTTCCTGTAAGCAGCAAAATGTAGGGTTCCCTTTGTGTAGCCAGTCTGTTAGTCTATTGGGGAATTGAGTCCATTGATGTCAACAGAAATCAAAGAAAGGTAATTTTTGGTTCCTGTCATTTTTGTTGTTAGAGTTGGAATTCTGTTCTGTCTTTTTTTGGTTTTGTTGAGGGATTACTTTCTTCCTTTTTCTAGGGTGTAGCTTATTAGTGTTGGTGTTTTCCCTTTATTATCCTTTGAAGGGCTGGATTCGTGGAAAGATATTGTGTGAATTTGATTTTGTCAATACCTTGGTTTCTCCATCTATAGTAATTGAGAATTTAGCTGGGTATAGTTGCCTGGTCTGGCATTTGTGTTCTCTTAGTGTCTGTATAACATCTGTCCAGGATCCTCTGGCTTTCATTGTCTCTTGTGAGAAGTCTGGAGTAATTAAAATAGGCCTGTATTTATATGTTACTTGACCTTTTTCTCTCACTGTTTTTAATATTCTGTCTTTATTTAGTGCATTTGTTGTTCTGATTATTATGTGTCGGGAGGAATTTCTTTTCTGGTCCAGTCTATTTGGAGTTCTGTAGGCTTCTTATAT
>NC_034594.1:47924303-47998110 GCF_900095145.1 Mus pahari
AATCTTCTACCACCATCATGAGATATGATTTTAAATCCACATCTTGCTTTTCGGGTGTGTTGAGGTATCCAGGACTCGCTGTGGTGGGCATACTAGGTTCTGATGGTGCCCTGTGTTCTCAGTTTCTGTTAGTTGCCTTTTGCCATCTGGAAATCTCTGGTGTTAATTTTCAAGCTGTTTCTGGCTGGAGTTTGATCCTCCTGTGATTCTGTTANCCCCTGCCAGCACTCCTGGGAATCCAACTCTCCCCTGTGTCCTCTTGGTCAGAGCACTCTCTGCAGGCAAGCTCTCCTCTTGCAATGCAGGTGTCCAGAAGTCTGGAGCTCTGATCCTCCTTCTGAGTCCTGGGGTCAGAGCCCTCCCTGTAGGCTGACTCTCCCTGCGTGATACAGAGGGCCCATGATCTCAAGGACCTGTGGTATGGAGAGTCCTCCCAAGCACCCAGCTGTCTCTGCTGGGGTTCAGAAGAGAGATAGCAGGGGTGGCCGTGACCAGACCGGAATCCCACCTCTGGGTGGGCAGTGTTCCTTTGTCTCTGTTCCTGCTGGCACAAGCCCCTGCTGGATTCTCTGGAGTTGATTGTTTTCCACTCACTGTGATCCCAAGGACCTGTGGTGTGGAGAGTTCTCTGGAGCGCTCAGCTGCCACCACTGGGGTTCAGAAGAGAGATGGCAGGAGTGGCCCCGACCGGACCGGAACCGAATATAGATTTTTTTTAAAACACAACTTTTACGCACTTGGCTAGGATAGATCACACTAGTGCTAGATCATCAGTTCAACATTTAAAAGCACTTGTCACTCCTGCAGAACCAGATTGGGTTCCCAGAACCACCTGGCAGCTCACAACTATCTGAAATTCCAGCTCTGGAAGACCCAACACTCTCTTCTCGATTCTGACAGTACCAGCCATTCATGTGGCACACTTACATACACACAGCCACTCACACATAAAATATGTAGATGCTTAAAAGATGAGTACCACAGTGCCAGTGGTGATCTATGGGGCTTAGAATCTTGGGTGTCTCTTATTTTCTGTGTATATTTGATAATTTTGTCAAGTAAACACTTAAAAATTTATAGTCAATTTAGCCAAGACCAGCTTTCAAACTAAATAAATATCTACTTTTTTGACAGGACAAAAAATTACCCTTCAGGGCCGATTAAAGGGTGAGCATATTGAGGATTCCTAGTAATATGAAGCCTGAATAGATATCTTCTATAACCAGATAACTTCCAGTGGTGGGACTGCGACACCAACCCAGTCACAAAACCTTTAGGCTAAAATCTATCCCACCTACAAATATGCTGAGACAATGGATACACAGAACTTACATGACTGGCCAACAGATGACTGACACTGCCTGGATGACAAGGAACTAGAGCCTGGATAACCCCGATAACTAAGACAAATCAATATCAATGTTTTGGGCTACTCAGAGATCAGCGTGTAGCCCAATGGTCACCACAGAAGATTCCTCTGCCAGGTGATAGGAGCAGATGAAGAGACCTGCAGTCAAAGGACAGAGAGAGAGAGCCCAAACTGAAGACCTCCATTGGGTCCTTCCCCTGGAACTCAGCAAACCCAGGGAAGAGAGTGGGGAAGGATTGCAGGAGCCAGAGGGGCCCCTTACCAGGAGAAAATGGCCCACAGAATCACCTGAACAAGGCTTGTAAGTCTCAAAGAGACTAAAGTGGAAACCATGGAGCATGCATGGGTCCATACTAGATCCTCTGCATATATGTTAGAGTTGTCAGCCTGCTGTATTGTGGGTCTCTTGGCAGTGGGTGTAGGTGTCTCTGACTCTTTTGCCTGCTCTTGGGACCATTTTCCTCCTGTTGGGTTGCCTTGGCCAGCCTTCTTATGAGAGTTTATGGTTCATCTTACTGTATATTGTTATGCTCTGTTAAGTTATAGCCCTGGGATACTTGCTCTTTTCTGAAGGAAATGAAGGAGGAAGGGATCTGGGGAAAAGTAGAGGTGTGAAGGAGAACTGGAAAGAGTGGAGGGAGGATAAACTCAAGATGTATGAGAGAAGAATAGATAGGTGATAGATAAATAGATAGGGGTGGGTGGATGGATAGAGGGGGGGGGGGAGCCAAAGGCAGCAGACTCTAAGGGCCTCCATACTTGAGTATGGAAATCCTGGCTTATACATCTATTTTGTTTCCCAAATTTCTTTGTTTTATTTTTATTGTCTGAAAATTTTATAAATGCATATAAAATATTTTGATCACATCCATCTACCCCACATTTCCTCCCCCACAAATCTCTGTACCCCCAATACCACTCTTCCTTTATAATTTAATGTCATGACATGAAGGAGTTCCAACCTGGGAGTTCTAGAAAACAAGGTGTTGTGATCTATGTTCAGTTTCAATGAGTGGCACATCACAGCCTTGAATTCAATTCAACACAGTGCACTTGATATCCTATAAATGATCCCATCTATTTTAAACTACTCCTGGAACACACTGATAGTTGTATAATAAACTCACAAATAAAATGCCATAAGATAGATCAAGTCTGCTTATCCATTTTATCAATAGGCAGGCATTTTTGCTGCATAACTGATTAAAATTTTCCTGTTTAGCTTCTAGGAAACATCAGCTACATTTGTGGCCAGCTTCAGTGAATGTGGTGGGGAGGGGCAGGTTGCACTGAGAAATTTTTGCCACAAATTTTGTTTAGTGCCTTGCTATCAGTGTTCATTCATTAATCTGTCTTGATTTTAATGTAGGCAGCTTTGCTCAGTTTGTGTGTGTGTGTGTGTGTACATGTTTGAGTAAGTATATGTATGTATATATGTATGTATGTGTGTGAACACTTATATAAGCATGTCTGTGTGGTTCTACATTCTGTATCTCCGCAGGGGTGTGTGAACTCCACTCAGGCAGACAAAACGCAGAACAAAAGACTGCATTTACCTTAGACCACCATCTAGTGAGGAGATGCACAGCTGAGCAGATGGGAGAACGCAGCCTAAGGTGGGGACCTCAACCTGAGTGAGAAACAACTCAAATTGAGGTCCAAGCTGGGGTTCTTTAACTCCCTGGTGTCCAATCACTGGAAACTGTGGAGAGAAGAGTCGGGAATGGAGGGGGCCCATGGCCTTTCTGTGAGCCTGGGACTGGGGGTTCCCAAACACCTGGACATCCAGACACCACTGGAAGACGTGGGGAGTTGAGAATGGAGGGGGCACTTGGGCTAAGGATAGCGAGGGGAAGGGAGAACTTCAGGTTAATTCAGGGGGTATGTGTTCAAGAGCTCAGAGGGGCCTTCTACTGAAGATTTAGGCTATGCAGCTCTGTAGACAAGACTTCCTCCATGTTCCCCAAGGCAGTTCTTGATGAGACAGACCCTCCTGGCTCGTCCATACTGTTTATTCACTGTTTATCCTAGAAAATGGGTGTGTACCACTTCCTCAGGGTGGATCAGAGATTGAAACCTTTTGCAGGAAGGATTGTCCATGAAGGGACACTTATTGGTTAAAACCTAGGGCCCATCTAGATACCTCATTAGCATGTAGAACTCTGTGTTTCTGTACTACCTGACTACTGGTCATGGTTTTTATGTGGGCAACTGTGCCTATCTGTTCCAGACCAGGAATCTGGTTGGGTGTAGGGAAACTCATACCATCCTCAGGTTTGAGAATTTACTCAACCTTACCAGTTCCTGGCACAGTCCAGCGCCTCACATGTATGTGCATGCAGAGGTCTGATATCTTGCATATCTTTAAGAGCCATTTGTCTTGCTTTTTGAGACAGGATCTCTCATTGAACTGAAGCTAACCAAGTAGGCAAGGGTGGATGCCTGGAGAATATACTAGATGATTATCTGTCTCAGCCTCTCCAGCATGGAGTCCATGCTGTCATTCACACCATCCCATCTGGCATTCACGTGGATTCTAGGGGTCAAACTCAGGTCTTTTTGTTTATATAACAAGTACTTCTATACTGAATTAGCTTCCTGGACACTAGCTTGTGTGTGTGTGTGTGTGTGTGTGTGTGTGTGTGTGTGTGTCTTTTTAATAAACAGCACTAATTTTAATTCTTCCTCAAAAATACAATATTAAGAAATGTATTAATAAATGTAAGATTAATATTATGAATACAATTTGGATGGCAGGATGTTTTCAGATTTGACCCCAACACACAAGAAAGAATATATATATATATATATATATATATATATATATATATATATATACTCTTTTATATACAGACATACACACACACACACACACACACACACACACACACACGTGGCACCAGATAAAATTGAAAACTTCTGAATCATAATCTATAGAATAGAAGAAAAGATTTACAAACTGAAGTGACAGGACAGGTTAGCATTCAGAATGTACAACGAACTCATTAAACTCATCATCAATGCTGACCGTAACACTGTACTTTGTACAGAATGCACAAGAAGGGCCTAAGAGAGCATTCATTGGTAAATTAAATACATAAATGACTCATTGTAGCTTGAATAGTAGACAGCGCAGGACTTCAGGTACAAATCATTCCATAGTTATCAGCAAATCATAAATCTAGAAAACTGCTGAACCCAGGTTTTATTACAATGGCTTTCTGTCACTCTAATCGTGACCATTATATCCATAGCAAAGTGTACAAAGGGAATTTTATATTAACCTTAGTTGTGGAGGAAATCACTTTGAATGAGACTTTTCTGAATGGACTAAAACTTCAGAATGTAGTGGTAGATAAGTTTTAGGGTCCATATTCTGCCAATGGACAGTTCAGCTCACTAAGGATAATATTGAAGAGCTGTAGGACTGAGAAAGGCGTGGTTTTCTGAAACCAGGAGAGAACAACTCAAAGGAAAATGTGTTTAACATGAGTTGAAGCTAAGGACCAAAATAGGCATGTGGTCTATGGGTCTATGGAAGACCATCTCTCAACATGCTGGACAGAATGGATGGACAGTGAACCGAGCAGAAAGAATAAGAATCATTCATCCCACTACAGAGATGGTGAGAAGAGTCATGACAATTTCTACAATGTTGAATAGAGCAGATTGGAAGTGTGTTTGTGGCATATGCAAATGAGCAGTGACTGCATGAGAACTATATGTGTAGACTTCCAAGAAAACTTTTCTATATGGCTCTTAGATCAAATTGTTTTTTTATAATGACAGTGAAAGAATCTAGGAATAGGTCAAAAATGATGAACAAGAAGCCAAGTGAATTAATCTTTAAAAACGTTTTACCCTGGAAATGGATTATGAAAGACGTCCTTCTATGAACTGCCTAACACTTTGCATTTCTATAAAACCCCATTTCCCATTACTGTCATATGAACATTTTAAGGCTAATTTCCCAATTATAGTTCCACTAATATGGAACTTGTGATGCTTTCCATTAGCAAAATTCATTTTTCTAAAACACATGAATCCATTTTAATTTTAATTTATATGAAATAATGCATTTTATGTCCTCATAATCATTAGACTTTCATCTTCTTTGTCAACCCATTAAATATCACTTAATTTTAATTACTCTTTAAAGTAGCTTGTTTCATTGCTGCAGATGTCTTTTTTTTTTTTAAAGTATGTTGCCACAGACACAATGAGTACATGTACATTTACAACTAAACCCTACCATCAGAATTACTTTTGATAATTTAGTGTTTGTGTAGTCTGTATCACAGAGCTAAAGAATTAGAACTGAATTTACAGGAGTTCTTGCTGCTGGAATTTACCAATAAGAGACTTGCATAAGGGTTTGAAAAAAATGTGTCTAAGAAGTTTAAGAAAAAAATGTGAACTTACCTTCTCTAATTAACATTAAAAGAGAAGTTGAGGTTACCACCAGGGGATATTGCAGATGTCTCTGAATTTTTTTTCTTAGAAATTATTCTCTTTGGTCCTGGATGTAATTTGGAGTATTTACCACGCTAAATGATCTATGGGGGAAATGTCTTTTTATTTTAAAAAAATTCAAATTGTTTTCATTTTTCTGATCTTAATTGAACACATTAGAAAATGCTTAAATGTTGAATAAACATTATATAATGTGATATAACCTACTGGCTGTGTGATAGGATGCAAGGTAAACAATACAAGAGAGGTTTTAGATGTAGATAATTAGTAGAGAATTCTTTAGCAAAGCATTCAAAAATGATAACATGGGAAGGATAGACCTCCCAACCTTCTTATGGAATAAGACATGAATCACAGAAACAAAGGCTTATAGAAATTGTTGGCATCCCAGAGCTAAGCCTTCCATCCTTATCAAGTCCTATTTCCAGAGTTGATCCTTGACTGAAGCCTGGGAATGGGTTTTAGAAATCTCATCTCTCCTTGATAAGAACCGTTCATCATGTTTTAATATTAATACAGTCATATGGTTTATGCTAAATTCTAGCTGGAAGATAGGAATATCATTATATCGTAGGTACAGGGTACTTATATTATCATCCTTCAGTTAAATTCTGGGCATTGAGTTTCTACACTGTTTCTCTGTTAGATAAGTTATTAGTTTTCTGTTCCTATGACATTCTGCCCAAGACTGTTAACTTCATTGGAGAAAACATTTATTTGGGCTCATAGTTTCAGAAATTTTAGTCCATACTGGGTTGCTTATCACTCTAAGGCATTTGTCAAAGCTGTACACTGTATCCAGAGTATCTGGGAGAAATAGTTGCTCAATTCACAACAGAAAGACACAACAGCAAAATGGGAGAACAATGGCTAAGAAACGAATATCATTCCCCAACTCTTGTATCTTCTCATTCATTTTGGCCTGTTAGTTATACTTAACTATCACTAGGTATGGTTCAGTGTCTGCCCTGTGTTGCTCATTCCTTTTGTTTGTTTGGGGTTTTGTTGTTGTTGTTGTTGTTGTTTTGCTTTTGTTTTTCGAGACAGGGTTTCTCTGTATAGCTCTGGCTGTCCTGGAACTCACTTTGTAGACCAGGCTGGTCTGGAACTCAGAAATCTGCCTGCCTCTGCCTCTGCCTCTGCCTCTGCCTCCTGAGTACTGGGATTAAAAGCATGTACCACCACGCCCAGTGTTTTGTTTTCTTAATAAGAGAGGATATTACGGTTTTTCAAAGGTCTGTTTCACTGATTTTGTCTGTCACATTATCTTCTCTATCTCTGTCTCTGTTTCCCCCTTCCTTCCCTCCTTCCCTCCCCCCTTTCTCTCTATGCATGATGCACATATATGCATGAGTTTGATAACCTTTATATGTGGAGGCTATAGAAAGATGTTGAGAATTATGCTGTATCACTCTTCCTCATTTCTTTTAGTCAAGTTATTTTGGTGCACATGGAGCTGGGTTGGCAGCCAGGAAGCCCCACAATCCTCCTGTTTCCACTCCTGGAAGTGGGATCTGGGATCTAAACTCAGGCACCGTACATGAACAGCAAATATTCCAATCTACTGACCCATCTCTCTCCATCCATCTGTCCAGCACTTGCTGCTCATGTCTATGCTGCCCCATTATGTTGCTCCTGAGATTCTGTTGACCACATTTCTGCTTTGTCAGCTGGTTCCTCATCAGTCTCTGCCAGAAGCAGAATCTTAGTAGAAACAAACAAAGTGTAAGAATAAAAAGAGCTAGTGTGCATCCTGGTTTCTTCTTTTCTTTCTCAATACCACCTTAACCCCTCTACCTCACCCTGGAAATGTCAGTCCATTCATATATATATATATATATATATATATATATATATATATATATNTATATATATATATATATATATATATATATATATATATATATTCAAATTACAATGAGGAATTAATTATACCATGGGTGTCAGAATTGGTATTTCAAAAAAGACAAAATATGACATTGCTTTTAAAAATAACAATTAATTTTATTTATTTGACAACTTCATACATGTATACAACCTATCTTAATCATATCCTGGCACAAATTTGCCTCCATAAAATCTGGGGTATAAAAAAAGAAAAAAGAAATAATAATAAATAATAATAATAATAATAATAATAATAATAAAATGTGACATTTCTAAATAGAACACTTCTTCATAGTTGGCAGGAATGTAAATATATACAGTCATTATAGAAAACACTATGGATGCTCCTAAAATTTAAAATTAAAAACAAAGAAGCAGTCTCCTTTCCTATTCCCCCTTGGTTAGATAATCAGAGCCAGTGGTACCACAATCCTTTATGTTCTCTGAAACATTACTCACAAGTACAAGCTATAGAGACAACCTAAGTGTCCATTATAGGAAAACGCGGAAAGAAGATATGGTACCATATTGAATATGCCTCATTTTTTCTTTATTCTGCTGTTTAATCTGTAAATCCTGCCACTTGTGCAACCATGAATGAAGCAGGACAGCATCATGCTATGTGAATCATGCCAGGCATGAAAAACAATAAGAAAAAAAGCAGGTGAAATTCTATGTAGTGAGGGTTAGTAGAAATATTGAGAGAGATGGAATGGAAAGTAGGAGTGATTAGATAATTTACTTTTTAAAATTATTAAAATTTTATTTAAAAAGGAATGGAATCCTGTGTGCTTTAAATAATTGAATTATAAATATAACAGTAAAAATGTTGTATTCTAAAAATAAATAAAAATCTCTTTAAAAAGACAAATACTACATGACGTTTTTTTCTGGAATACAAATATAGAAGTCATAGAACCAAGGAGTATAATAATGGCTACCAGGATTCAAGGCAGGCGCAATGCAGAGCACAGGTCAAAAGAACCTCGCATAGCATGAACTTCTGCATATCTAATGGACACTAATGTGAGTATTATTCATGTCTTAGTTACTTTTCTATTGCTATGACTAAAGCAAAGGAAAGAAAGCATTTAACTGGGCTTATGGTTTCTGAGAGTAAGAGTCCACACAAAGGTGTAGTGGCAGGAATAGCTGAAGGCTCACATGCTGATCCACAAGTGGGAGGCAGAGAAAGAGTGAACTGGGAATGGTGTGGGCTCTTGAAACTCCAAGTGTTCCCCAGTGACACACCTCCACCAACAAGGTCATACCTCCTATTCTTCCAAGCAGTTCTACCAATTTGAGAGCAAGTAGTCAATTATATGAGCCTATGGGGGGAGGGCGAGGGGCATTCTCTTCTAAACTACCACATTTCCCTGGCACCCTAGGCTCCAACACATATTATAATACAAAACGTATTTAGTCAACTTCAAAAGAACCCATACTCTTTCCCAGTTTCAACATTGCTTAAAATTTCAAAGTTCAAAATGCTTTCTGAGACTCAGGGCAATCTATTAATGGTAACCCCTTATAAAGTACAGGTTGCCCTGGTGGTAAGAGTATAGGACAGTTGGCTCCACCCCCTGTCAGCCGCAACACTAGCTGGCTCCACCCCCTGTCAGCTGCAGCACTCAAGTGAGCTGGTCCTACTCCCTCCACATGCAGTCCTGGAGAGCTGGCCCTGGTGACATAAATGCAGGAGAGCTGGGCTCCAGGTCAATGGTGAGGGTGTTACCATAAACGAGCTGGTCTTGCAAAAACTCAGAGCTCCCAGGGACTAAACCACCAACCAAAGAGTACACATGGAGGGACCCCATGGCTCCAGCCGCAGATATAGCAGAGGATGGAGGATGGCCTCGTTTGGCATCAGTGTGAGGGGAGGCCCTTGGTCCTGAGAAGGCTTAAAGCCCCAACATTGAGCTGTGAGGTGGAAGTAGGTGGGAGGGTAGGTGTGCACTCTCATAGAGGCAGGGGGAGGGGGTTGAGATAAGGGGCTTGTAGAGGGGAAACCGTGAAGGGGGGGAACAACTGAAATGTAAACAAATAAAATAACCAATTTTTAAAACAATAAAGGAAGACAGAGGTGATCACAGAGAGAAAACTATGTGGTAACTATTAAAAGTTATAGCTATGCTAGTTAGTGGATGTACATCAAGTCATCTGCATACTTTGAAAATAGATTTTAAGTATCAAGTGTGATTCAATTTTTTTTTTTCAAAAAAGTTGGGGAAATGAGTGTAACATTTCATCTAAGCATTAGACTTCCCAGCTGATGGCAGCAGTTAATACTGAAAATGGAAAGAGACAGATGAACAGGTACTCTAAAATGAGTGAAAGGACACCAGCTAAAGAAATGGAAGGTAAGTTCCCTAATCAAATGTACACACAGAGAAATGTATTACAATTTAACATATGTATTGTAATAGTCATTTGGACATTTGTTGGAAAAATACTAATATAGTTTCCTAAAGAAGTAGAATCTAAACTGAGTTTCTTTCTTAACTTAGAAATCAACTGTTACTTCCTGAGAAATTTATGTTGAAGTACTTTAAAATCTACCATACAAACTTCTCCTTATATAAAAGAGGCCATGCTTACACTTCTGGGTCATACAAGATGAAAATTTCAGAAATTTAACAAAGGTGAAAACACTGTTTTTCCATAAACTAGCATATTGAAAACACCCATTAAAGATTTTTTTCAGCATTCTAATAATAAGAGGTTTTTAAAAGAAAACACAATTTGAACTTTTGCATTTCCAGAGAATGTGGGCCCACTATTCTAATAAACACTCATACAGTGAGTGGCTAGCAGGTCAGCATGATTCAACCATTAGCTTTGAGTAGTCCTGGTACTTAGGACAAGAAGTGGTTGAGTGTCAACACTATTGCTAAGGTAAGACAACGATTTTCATGTTTTCTCTTATGAAGCAGTGCCAATTAAAAGGGTCAGACTGGCCTTGCAGTATGCCCTCACAGTCTCCAGCACCAATTCAGGAAATTGAGTTTCTGAAAATAGACCGATAACAGAACAGTGACCATGTTCACGCAGATAATGGTGTCTGTAATGACTCTCCATGTCATGACTGACGGATATTATAAATTACCCCCTACACTAAGTGGCTGAAAAGAACTTTCTCTATGATGACATAAAATTACCAAAATAATGTAGATATGTTACTAAAACGGTAAAATTTGCTGAAAATAAAGTATATTAACATGGATCTTTATAATTATTCATGTTGTGTGTGTGTGTGTGTGTGTGTGTGTGTTGAGGAATGATCTCGCCCATATTTGCATCTCTGTCTTACTTTCTCAAACAGGATTTCCCACTGAACTGGACCTAACTGGTATGGCCAGGTTGGCTGACCAGCATGCATTTGGGGCCTACAAGCTTCTCCTCCACAGTGTTTGCATTTAAGCCTGTGTGGTTACATCCAGATTTTACATGGCTGTTGGGAATCGGAACTCAGGTACTCACACTTGTACCACAAGCCATTTACCCAGCAGGCCATCTTCACAGCTCCAGCATGGAGAGATTTAAGGTAAGGGGTTGAACATAACATATACAATGTAATTTAAATATTAAAATAATTAGCATCTGGAGGGAGGTCAAAGTCACTAGTCTTTACTTTAATTGGAGCAATTACTGTCATCATTTTTTCCTCTTTTGAAGAGAAAGATAGGGGGAGGGCTAAGTACTGTTAGCAAATATTTATTCAATATTCATAGGCAATAAAGCACTGTAGAAAGATCAGTTATGTAGGAAAGAACATGTCATTATAGATTATAGATTTTAAACACCAATTACATAACCAAATGACTTTTAGTGAAATTCAGTGTAAATATGTATGGGGAATTCCAGAACTGAAATAACTTTTTACAAGTCATTAAATCTCTCTGAACCTCAATTTTTCCTGTCTGTAAAATGGGTAAAATACCTTTATAAACAGTATGTTTCCATTCATGTTAATGAATAGAAGGGAACAAAATGATAATAAATGAGTAATGATTATTGATGGTTAGTTTTGTCAACCTGCTGGGGACTGGAAACNATGGTTAGTTTTGTCAACCTGCTGGGGACTGGAAACACCTCCGACACAGGCCTTCAGATAAACTGAGAGGGATTTTTTTTTTTTTTTTTTTTTTTAGATTAGGTTGGCCTATAGTTATGTCTGTGAGGGATTATCTTAATTATATTAATTGAGGGACAAGACCCACCCTTATAGAAGGTGGTACTATTCTCTGGGCTTGGATTCTACACTATATAAAGCAAGCAGAGGTCAGGCATCCAGTGATTTGTGCTTCCTGACGATGGATGAAATGTGATTACGTAGCCTCAAGTTCCTGCTGCCATGTCTTATCTGCCATGATGGATTATGATGTCAAACTGTGACTCCAAGCAAACTCTTCCTGAAGTTACCTTTGTCACAGTATTTTACTACAGCACTAGGAAAAGTCAGTCAGCAATTAATAATTAATGGAACCCTTTCCTTTCTAATGGCCATGCTACATTTGAGCATTTCATGTTCCTTTGTATCTTCCTGGAAATTTACTGGGAAGTTTAGGTTGACAAAGAATACATTAAAGTACTTCAAATACTTAGAAAATGACAAATCATTTCAGTGTTTCTGTGAAGGTAGTGCATTTTAACGACTATGTTTCTGACAGCAAGCAGATGGTGCTATATATTTAAAATAACTGCCACCTCCCAGGAAGTATGAGTTAGATACACACAGAATTTTTTAAGTGACCAAAGTAAAAGACAGTGAAAAAAAATAATTAATTATTTTTAAGAAAGTTGTTGCTAAGTGTACTTTGATCAGTTACCCATGTCCAGATACTACTGTTAAAATAAGTCTGCAGTCAGAAGTATAATGCAACAATTTTAAACAAAGTGCACATGTTTTAATTCTATTTGGGGGTGTTAAAAAGTTATTTTGCCAAAGTAGTTCAAACTCATCTCTCTATCATTTTGATGGATGTATGTATGAGATACAAACACATGTGTTGTTTCCATTCCCAGAAATAGTTCAGGGAAAGAGCTTCCCTTTTCATTTAGGACCTTGCCCTCTGTTTCTGAGACTTTCTTTTTGTTCATCTGTTCTTATTGTTAGGCATCACACCAGTGACCAAAACTCCATTACTCCTCTGTATTGGCTAATTTTGTGTCAACTTGACACAGCTGGAGTTATCACAGAGAAAGGAGCTTCAGTTGGGGAAATGCCTCCATGAGATCCAGCTGCAGGGCATTTTCTCAACTAGTGACAAAGGGGGAGGGCCCCTTGTGGGTGGGACCATCTCTGGGCTGGTAGTCTTGGGTTCTATAAGACAGAAGGCTGAGCAAGCCAGTGGAAGCAAGCCAGTAAGGAACATCCCTCCATGGCTTCTGCACCAGTTCCTGCTTTCTGACCTGCTTGAGTTCCAGTCCTGAATCCTTTGGTGATCAATAGCAGTATGGAAATGTAAACCTAATAAACCCTTTCCTCCCCAACTTGCTTCTTGGTCATGATGTTTGTGCAGGAATAGAAACCCTGACTAAGACATCCTCCTACAGGAGGGAAAGCTGTGCAGAGCTAACAGAAACTCTAATGACACACTGCTGTGCATTTTTATGTTTATGGAGACGTACACTTAAGATTTAACCCCAATCATTTCTTTATCCTCACCTTCAGAAGTATTTCAGAACATTTAATCCAATTGTGATTCCTCACGAAGCTGCTGTCGTGGACGGGAGATTAAGGCAGCTGCATTCTTACATAGAAATTTATTTTTTAATAATTAATAATCAAAACTTCCTGGTCATAAAATAACACATTGGTCTTAAATCTCTGTGAAACTAATATGGAAAAATGCAAAAGGAAGGACAATGAAAACCAAACAAAACCAAAAAATGAAGAAAACAGACACACAAATATAATCTCAAAGATAAAAAATTTATATGCAGGACAACTTTTGTAAGCCCCAGGTTATGCAGTTTCCACAACCACTATGTGTCTGGAATCAACCCTTCAATATTTTTAACATCTCCAACTTTAAGGCTTTGAAGCAATAGCAATATGTGATAGAATTTTAGACATGCTGTAGAAAGCATGATTGTGGATAGATAAGTTAATCTATGATTCTAGGCTAATATTTCACAGCCTTCATATTATGGAATGCAGAGAAAATGAATACTTTACATAGTATTCTTTGGTAAATGATGAAGGGCAGGCACAGTCAGAGGTCAAAGGTAAAAATGTACAACTGTTATAACACTTTAAAGAGATCAGAACAGCCAATTATAGACTGATTTATTCATAATAGTGAATTGTCACACTATAGTAATTAAAATGAGTGAATTAGGTATAAATGTGTCTAGACATCTATGCATATGTTTCAAAATAGTGTTATCCTGTAAAATATGCATATGATAATAATTTTTATAGTATTGAAAAAGTCACACAAGGTAATATAGCATTCTATTTATGGAAACATCCATATTAGAAAACAAAATATTTAAACCACAGCATGTCATGTCTAGCTGCTCTGAGGGCTTATGCTATCATATTTTAGGATGTCTATAATCATTCTTGGTGTTTAAAGTAGGAAACTTACAGCTGACATTTGCAACATGTCACAGGTCAGCTGGAACACTGAGAGCTGTTGCATGCTGACACTGTGCACCCATGACAACTTCTCCAATCTCCTTATTCCCATAAGCCAGTGCTGATGCATGCTGACACTGTGCACCCATAACAACTTCTCCAATCTCCTTATTCCTATAAGCCAGTAATGTGACAAATACAATTATTAAGTATGCGTCTACATTATTAAGTGTGTGTCTCCCTACAACATCACACACTCACCATTTTACAGATGAGGGGACACGAAGAACTGGACAATCTATCCAACTGCCATTGATAATTAGATGACGGAAGAAAGCAGGAGACCAAGTCTCCCAAATCTGGAAACACTTCACAAACCTTTCAAATGAATTTTCTAGCTCTTAAGTAATTCATGTGTAAATGAATATTAATCACACTCAACTATACAAGTAACAATAGTACAAAATCAGAAATGAATTCAAAGTTCTCTTATGGCTAAACATTGTTATATCTCAGAAGTCTAGAAATACTTGAGTTTTGATTATCTGGTGTAACCAACCAGAGTTGTTAGAAGAGATTCAGCTAATTCCTCAAAACCATGCTTCAGATCCTAAGCACTAACACAGGACAGTAACTGATTCTGTACCCTGGGATTTTTGTTAGCACTAAAATTTGATCCTTTCTGGTTATACCATGAAAATAAGGCAATGTGAAGAAAAAGGACCTTTTAGAATGTTAAGCAGCAGGGTGCCTTCCAGTTTCCATTCTCTTGATGCAGTAAAGATGAGCTATTTACTCAGAGTTTATAATTCTGGGCTGAAACTTTTATGTATTTCTCAAAATATCATTTTTTTCAATGATCAAAAACATCAGTTCACCAGAAAATATAAGTCCCAAGATGGATATTTGTTCATTTTTATTGATGAACAAGTCTTAGGTCATTAGTCATCTTAAATGATATATAAGGATGTTTCCTTATCATGCTATCATGCTAATATTTCAGAAATTTGCTTCCTTAACATAATCATGAAAGCCAGTCTCAACACCAGCATGCTGTCAAGCTTGTTGAACAACTGTGAAATGACATGTGCTTTATAGAGTAGGACAGTTACATATCAGGGGTAAGTTATCAACTAAGCATCAGAATAGAGTGACATGGGAGGTAATAAAGTAAATATGAACAAGCATGTTGATGAAAAGTGAACTCATTATAAAGAACTTACAAAACATCTAGAACCGGCTAGTTCCTGACTTCTTGATTAAGGAGACTTCCTAATTCACACCTAGTATATCCTACTGATGACCCAAGTCAGTCATCAGTAGGTGGAATTAGATGTACCAAAGAGCTACCAGAATATTTCATTTAATTAACTATTTCTTTTTTCCTTGTTATTAGATATTTTCTTCATTTACATTTCAAATGCTATCCCCAAAGCCCCCTATACCCTCCCCCCACCTTGCTCCCCAACCCACCTACTCCCACTTTCTGGCCCCGGCTTTCCCTGTACTGGGGCATACGATCTTTGCAATACCAAGGGTCTCTCCTCCCACTGATGGCCGGCTAGGCCATCCTCTGCTACATATGCAACTAGAGACACAGCTCTTGGGGGTACTGGTTAGTTCATATTGTTGTTCCTCCTATAGGGTTGCAGACCCCTTTAGCTCCTTGGGTACTTTCTCTAGCTCCTTCATTAGGGGCCCTGTGTTCCATCCAATAGATGACTGTGAGCATCCACTTCTGTATTTGCCAGGCATTGGCATAGCCTCACAAGAGAGAGCTATGTCAGGGTCCTGTCAGCAAAATCTTTCTGGCATATGCAATAGTGTCTGGGTTTGGTAGTTGTATATGGGATGGATCCCCGGGCGGGGCAGTCTCTGGATGGTTGTTCCTTCAGGCTTTGCTCCTAACTTTGTCTCTGTAACTCCTTCCAAGGGTATTTTGTTCCCCATTCTAAGAAGGAGCAAAGCATCTACACTTTGGTCTTCCTTCTTCTTGAGTTTCATGTGTTTTGCAAACTGTATATTGGATATTCTAAGTTTCTGGGCTAATATCCAATTATCAGTGAGTGCATATCATGTTTGTTCTTTTGTGATTGGGTTACCTCACTCAGGATGATATCCTCCAGATGCATCCATTTGCCTAAGAATTTCATGAATTCATTGTTTTTAATTGCTGAGTAGTACTCCATTGTGTAAATGCACCACATTTTTTGTATCCATTCCTTTGTTGAGGGACATCTGGGTTTTTCCCAGCTTCTGGTTATTATAAGTAAGGCTGCTATGAACAGAGTGGAGCATGTGAGTACTATGTATTTCAGAGACCTTTTCTAAGTCAGAAATAGTCTGTTCCACCCTGGAGCTTTTACTAACCCTTGTATGTTTTCTTCATTTAATGAAGATGGTTGCATAAACAATATGCACTATTGCTTTATGTGGTTTTGCAACTTAACAAAATTACAGTAAAGTTCCCATTTTTATAACTAAAAGCATTCCTTCTGGAACTAATGATTAGATTAATAACAGATGTTTTTCTTGCTAACCCATTCACTTTTCTTACTGCAGTATAATGTTTTACCTTGTGAATAAATCACTCTATAACTGCTACCACTCACAGACAGTTATGATATTTGCACCATTTCATTCTTCTAAACAGTAATTTAGTGAACGTTCTTGCACGCATGAGTGAGTTAGGTGAAGGCAGAAAGTACATCGAAAACTTCTAGGATTAAAATACATAAATATCCTTACACATAAGATATGATAAAATATTGGTATTAATTATATGAGCATCTTCCTATAGTAGGTTTCATAATATTGTTCTCCGAGGTGTATTTATATAACAGCAAGAGCCCAGAATGTGTGTGTGTGTGTGTGTGTGTGTGTGTGTGTGTGTGTGTGTAACAGTATAATGACTGAGCAAGCTGTATATAGAAAGATATATGTACATGTATACATGTGTATATGTGCATATGTATGTGCATATATGTATAGGCATGTGATAACAATGAAGTAAGAAACCATAAGTTTGAAAGAGAACAGGCAAGATATATGGGAGGGATTTGAGGGAGGAGCGGGAACAAAGACATATAGTTATAATATCCAAAAGGTTTTTTAAATTTTAAAAAGCTGTAAAATATGACTATATATGAAGGGCACAGAATGGACACCTTTTATACCCCTATTCAAAATGTGTTATCTTCATCTCTTACCTAACACTGCTGGAAGAACAGATGTCTTTCTTTAGTTAAGGCGAACTTAAAGCAACAGGTGTGGCTTGACCACATCCTATGAGAAGCCCAAACAGTGGATATCAGAGCCTTGTGCTGCCAGGACACACCAAGTGCATACACTAGACTGCTGTGTATGTAGCAATCTTGTCTTTCCATGAATTATTTTACATATCTTACTTTTAAGATGAAGTGAGAAATGGTAAACACAGAAACTCATTCTAGTGTAAAGTAATATAGGAACCAACATTTTCTTCCAGTTATTTGGTGAATACCAGCGGCACGTGCCCCTCTTTCATGGACTTGTGTACTCCCTTGTGGAAAGCAGTATATACATAATACAGGGGCTTCCCTCAGTCAGTAGGGATAGACTCCAATGGATAAATACCCTTAGTTTCCCTGGGCAACCTGTCTTGATACATAATTCATATTCCAGGGATCGCTCTGATTTTCAAGCTTGATAAAATTATATCAAACTGTAAAGGAGATCCGATGAAGATAATATAACCAGAAAAAGCAAATTCAATAACAAAAGGAGACAGTTCTCCAAGGGGCTGGTAGCAAAGCTGTAAGCTGATCAGAGAGGCCTAGACTGGAATAAAGGGAACATCAATCAACTCAGGACAAGGTCAGTTTTGTGGATGCAAAGGTTAACTACATGATTTTATTGATATTCTAGAAGGTATGGTTTAAGTGGACTGGATGTGGAAGCTTAGAGGAGGAAGGACTGAGCTGACAGAGGAGAATGAGAGACATAGCAACAGCCTCATCGCTCCTCTATCTCTTTTCCCAAGTAACACCCGAGTCAAAGCAAACCTTTCTGCAATTTTAACTGCTTTAATCTGTGTTGTAAAGAAGGCATCAGTCCAGTGCAGTTGACTGAGGGCAGTCATATGCTCCCTGCTCTCCACAAGTGAGTGCATCAGTCCGTGAGGGAAGGCTATGCGTGACTGATAGTTACAAAATAATTTAAAGAGAATTTAGGGTTCTCTCTACGTTAGTGTACTCCAGAACGAGATTTCGTGTTTACCATTCCTCATTTGATTTTAAAACTTTTGATAATGTGAAATACGTACTGTAATTCTTGGAAATGTAAAATTACCACATATACAGCAGCCTAGTGGGTGACACTTGGCGTGGGAATCTGGTGAACCTGGCTGAACAAGAAGACTTTCTCGGAAACTGCAAGAATGGGGGCATCAATCAGGTTCCTTTGAGATCAAAGGCTGGAGATGCTGGAGTACTGCATATTACATTCGGTGCTCTCACGTGAAATGTATCCACACATTTGGTTCACAGAACATGTCTTGTAAATAGAATGATGCAGGCTAAACACAAAATTTTAATTCAGAGTGCATTAATGCCTCCACTCAGCTAATTTCCTTAATGTTAGATTAGAGTTTAAGTGAGATCATAAAATGGATGGCAACATAAATAAATATTATTTTAGTTTGGACAAACTAAACTTCCAGTATTTAGATGGTATTTAGATTGTGTGTGTGTGTGTGTGTGTGTGTGTGTGTGTGTGTGTGTGTGTATCACTAATCACTGATAATATGGGAGATTTCCAATGGAATGAATTACAAGAACTGAGGACCGGGCTTGGCAATGTCTCAGTGAAGTGATTGCCATGTGCACTCATTGCTTTTCTGTTGCTCTGATCAAACACTATGACCAAGGCAATGAACAGAAGGAAGATGTTATTTTATCTTATGATCCCAGAGGGATAAAGGTCCAGGTTACCAAAGTGTAGACATGTCAGCAAGTGACAAGTGTGGCAGCAGGATGAGAAAGCCGAGAGCTCACTCTTTTTCTTTTTTCCTTTTATTTTTAATAGCCCAAATGTTCCACCCTTGTCCTGGACCCCCTCACCGAGTGTCTTGCTCCATCCCCGCATGCCCCTTCTGCTCTGAGAGGGTGGTCCCACCTTGGATATCATCCCACCCTGGGTTTTTCCCAGATCCTGGTGCACCAAATCTCGGCAGGGTTAGGTGCATCCTCTCTCACTGAGGTCAGACAACACAGCCCTGTCGCAGAACAGATTCCACATCCAGGCAACAGCTTTAGGAACAGCCCCTGCTCCAGCTCCAGTTGTTGGGGAATCCACATGGAGACTGAGCAACACGTCTACTGCCTATGTGCCAGGGGCCTTGGTTCAGCCCATGCGTGCTCTTTGGTTGGTGGTTCAGTCTCTGAGAACTCCCAGGGGTCCAGTTTACTTGACTCTGTTGGTCTTCTTACGGAGTTCCTATCTCCTTCCGAGATTTCAGTCCTTCCACCAACTCTTCCATAAGAGCCCGAGATCTCCATCTCAGTCTAGTGTTTGGCCCATGGAATCTGCATCTATTTCAGTCAGCTTCTGGGTTGAGCTTCTCAGAGGGCAATTATACAAGGCTCCTGTCTCCAAACATCACAGAATATCATTAATAGGGTCAGGAACTGGTGCAGACCATGGGACTGGTCTCAAGTTGGTCTGGTTATTGGTTGGCCATTCCCTTCAAACTCTGCTCTATCTTTGTCTCTGCATTCATTTAAACAGGACATATTTTAGGTGGAAAGTTTTGTGGGTGGGGTGATGATCTTATCCCTCCACTGGGGATCCTGCCTGGCTACAGGAGGTGGCCTCTTCAGGTTCCATATCCCCACTGTTGGGCATCTCTACTAAGGTCATCTGCACTGACCACATCCCAGGGGCCTTTGTCCAGCGCTTGTATGCTTTTTATTATTTCTATATTTTATATAGAAATATATTTTATATTTATAATACATAATAGATAATTTTACATAAATATATCGATTTATTATACAAAATATGTTATATAGTTATATAAAATATATTATATATTTACCTTTTCTAAAAATGTTTTAAAGGGCACACATGCACACTACACATACTTATCTACATGTACACCACATGCACACCAATGACCACATGCTAACACATTCATGTCCACAAAGTAAAATAGTATAATGTAGAAAATGAATCTAGTATCAAAAACCATGTTTAAAGGAAATCTCTATTTCAATGATATTTAATGTAAAATAAGTAAATAAATAAATGAAGGCACAGATCCACAGTTCTGCTGCTGGCAATTACTGAAGGGAAGCACAGAAACATTTGAGTCTAAGTGTCTCCCTCAGTACCAATAGAGCAGTCTCTAAGCTTGCATAATTCTGAGGTGATCTTTGCAATTTGGAGTACAAAAAAAAAAAAAAAAAAAAAAAAAAAATCGCTGCTACAGCAAACGCTTCCCACAGCACAGTATAAGAAATGCTGTGATGTGACCAACTGCAATGAGAAAAATAGTCATTAGGCCAGCTTGTTGGTGACTGCCTTTAATCCCATCATTCCAGTGGCAAAGGTAGAGTCACCTCTGTGTGTTTACAGTCAGCCTGTTCTACACATAGAGTTCCAGACCAGCCAGGGCTATAACATGAGATGCTGTCTCAAAAGCAAGTGCTTAATGTAACAGTCATCACTGGTTCTTAGTGGTATGCCATTTAGGGATTACTAAAATCTACTCATTCTGTTGTGTCTCCCCTGGTGACTGGTGTCCTCACCAGAGTTACATGGAGAAGCCACTAGCGTAGCCGGGCGTGGTGGCACACGCCTTTAATCCCAGCACTCTGGAGGCGGAGGCAGGTGGATTTCTGAGTTCAAGGCCAGCCTGGTCTACAAAGTGAGTTCCAGAATAGCCAGGGCTATACAGAACCCTGTCTGAAAAAACCAAAAAAAAAAAAAAGAAGAAGCCACTAGCATGTCAATCATCATCTAAAATATATTAAACAATAAATTCCATATACAGTGAAAAAAAGAGATAATGTTGCTATTTATCATCTCAGAAACCAATTAACTAGCAATTTCCATCGGAGTGTTCTGAATTGTGCCCTATATTGTCCCTGTGTTTTTTTTTTTCCTCTGCTTTCTCACTTTTCTAGGACATTCTGATTTAAAATTAAGTTCAATCTGGATGACATACTCTAATGTCATGAATTTACAATCCAGTACTACAATGATAGGGTTGGGGGAGGAGCGGGACATGTAAATGGAGTAAGATTTGACACTTGTTAATAAAACTGCTGAGCATGGGTGCATGGGAACAAAGAAAGGATTATCAGCGCCCTATGACCACGGGTACTTGTTTGAAATTTTCCACAATAAAAAGTTAAAACAAAGTTTAACCACGTTTGATATTATTCACAAATTATGGACTTTACTACAGCTCTTGTGATAATTGGAGGCATGCTGGAATGTTGAAAAACAAAGATTAGGAATTAATGTTGAAGCTGGTCGAATAAATTTTCACAGTAAGATTTTAAAAAAAAAAATCTGGTAGTGAGTAGATAGCATAATAATCTTTCTGGAGATTGATAGGAAAATAACACCAATTTTCTCATCACTTTCAATTTGTGGTAATTATGAATAATTCCAAAGTCTCTCCAGGGTGTTTCTGGGGTGAATTGACATCTGAATTAAACCCAGTTTCATGTATTAACCATGTTTCTATGCGCAACAGAGCAGAGTTCGGCTGGAATTTTGCTCTCTATAAATAAGCCCTATTGGACACTATAGGAAGCATAGGTTTGAAAAGTGGTGGACTTAGGCAAGGCTGAAGATTCTAAGAGGGAAGATTCACTGAGCTCAAAGACTGGATAAAATCACAAAGCGTGCACATACAGTGTAGCAAGGCATCACACACGTACTCACTTGGGCTGTGCTTGGATTCTTCCCGTATAATTTTTTTGTATCACCTTTCCCATCTCTGTTTTATTCATTTACAAGATGATAATAAATAAGCATTTCTCAACAAGGCCTTACAAGGGTTAAAAACATTTGTGGAGGCCACATTCCTAGTCTACTCTGTACAATATGAGAGATGGAAGTAATTTACCCAAACAAGCATTGGATGCTACTGTACTCAAGTTCTGATGGAGTAAATTCTAATCCCAGATGTCCTTGGATGCAAACTGCAGTGGGGAAAAACACACACTCTTCACCCACATTCCAGCCTTCCTAAGAGGAGTAAGTGACAGAGCCAAGTTGACCTGTCCTTCAGCTAGTTAGGCTCAGAACTGGCTGTGATGGCGTTGTCTGGGCATCCTGCCCTAGAGTGTGGTTAAGTACAGAGGGAAAAGCTTAGTGTGAATAATGTGCCTCTCTCAATTTCTCAGTCTCTAGTGTTACTCTATCTAGACAGATTAAGAGAGATAAACTCTGTCTTTTTTATATAGTATACTTTGGAAGGTATAATGTTTTATACAGTGTATTTTTTTATTGGCTATTGTCATTTAAATTTCAAATGTTATCCCCCTTAACGGTTTCCCCTCCGCAAACCCCCTGTCCCATTCCCCTTCCCCTCTGCTTCTCTGAGGGTGCTTCCCCACCCACCCCACCCACCTATTCCTGCCTCACTGCCCTAGCATTTCCCTATACTAGGGCATCGAGTGTTCACAGTACCAAGAGCCTCCCCTCCCATTGATGCCAGATAAGTATATTGTGGAATGGTAAAATCGATGTGAATTTTTTTTTGTTTGTACTTAATGACTTCTGATTGCTCTACCTACAACACTTAAAAACAACTTAGAGTTTATCCACTTTCTTGCTGGACAAAAAGCTGAGTGAACATCTTACCTCCAAGGATACGTAAGGGTACAGAACATGAACTATACAGTTCTTCAATCAAGCTCATAACCTAGAACCCAGCTTCTGGAGTGTGATTCCCAACTGCATATGAAGTCTTGAAAAGTCTGGTAACAAATTTCTGACTACATAATCAAATATTAATATAATAAATGTATGTTTAAGCTGTGGTGCTTCTGACAAGGCTCGCCAGTGTTTGCATCACATGACCTCAATGCACTTTATACTGCGCATGCTATCTGGGCACCCAATGCCCTAAATCTTTTATGAATCGCACTGTATTTATTCTACAAGTTTAATTATAGAAAACAAAGACTTTTAATATTTTCCTGCCAGCATCCCTCATCAAAAAGGGTCACATTAATTTATCTTTGAATTATATTGTATAGGAATGTCTGGTTTTAAAATTTTCTGTTTAAGTTGCTGGCATGTTTCTTAATGAATTATTTAATGAATTTTGGCTTGAAATTAGGGCAGTTCCTTCCACTGTCATATGTATTTATGCAGAGATAACTTTAGCATTGATAAAAAAATCAAAACTTGGATCAACTCTGAAAAACATCGAAGATGCTTTATATCTGTAGTATAAAATATTTATCCAAGACAATTTTTACGTAAAAAACAAATGTATATATTTTATTAACATGCAAATTTGCTTCCATATTGAATTAGTGGAAAAAGTACATGCTTCCAAACAATCCTAAGAATTGTTCTAAAATATTGGATTATTCATTAAATGTTTGATTTGTAAGCCTATTTACAAATTTATATTTCTATTCTTATATGTGCATGGTAGGGTAAAAATTTAGAGGTAGAAGAGGCTGTGGAACAAGTTCGAAAGGTTTTTTACAGAAAACAAATGATAGGCTAACAGAGACCTCACAAAATCCCTACAAATAGTCCTTTGAAACCTGCCTGAGAACAGCTTTCTGTACTGTTGCTCTGGAAACAATTTTTGCTGTTCACAGTACCTGTCAACAGACTTGCCCCGTGCCCTATTACTACTGTCTAATTTTGAACAGAATTCTCACATGTTTACTCAGTTCCGGTAATTTATCTCCAGGTATCCACATAAATAAGTCAGCCTCTCAACGTTTTTAAAATAATTGATCTGAGCACCCAAACTACTGCAATATAAAAAACATTTAATTTACAATGTAAGAAACTGTGTGATTCAAGGAGAAGCAAGGTGCCTGCCTTTCACTCCAACAATCTGGAGGCAGATTCAGGTGGATCTCTGTGAGTCTGAGACCGATCTGGTCTATAGATCTAATTCCAGGACAACCAAGGATACACAAAGAAACCCTATCTTGAAGCCCATCCTGAAAAATATGTGAATCAGACATATAGAAGGCTGCAGTAGAAGTTCCTGTTTAATTTTAAAGTGGTAGATATTTGAAACTAAATATATATAGTCACTGAAATTGATGTAATATTGTCAATATAGGTGTTGCATAATTTTCATATTAATATAATTATGTGTACATCCATGTGGGGCATTTTATAGACATTGTAGATATTTTAACACCCATATTACATAAACACTATTATTGCAACAAATAGTTTATTACACAGATGAAGAAACTAAGCACAGATAGTTAAATTACGTAGGTAATAGGTGCCTCCTTAGTAATTAGTCAGAACCAAATCTGAGATTCTAAGTGTATAATCACTATGTACTACTATTTAAGAAAAAAAAATCTCCAATATATTTTCTGCTGTTTGACCAGTTTAAAGTTTTTTTTTCTTTGATAGCAGAGACAGCTTTTTCATGCTAGCAAATTCTTAAGATGAAAAAGAGCCCAACTGAAGCCATGTTTAAAATGTGCAAATTCATCAACTTTGTGCTATGTATAGCTTTGGTTAAACCATTACATTCTAGAAGCACCATTTCCAAGCCTTGTGTAACACATGCAATTAGAGACCACTCCACTGCCAAAATTGCACTTTGCAAAAACTTCCCCAATCCTAAACTCTTCCCATGTCTTGTCTTGCTTATGTAATGAACACCCAGTAAAGATTCATCCTGACCTTTCCTTTTGGTCATCATGTGACTTTATTATGTGTTTTGTTGTGACATGCCTCTTGCCTTATACTAAGTCATATTTTTGGAGAGATTCTGTTTTTTTTCTCGTGGCTGTACCTAAACAACCATCTGATATACGAATACAAGACAAACACATGTTCTCTGAGATCAAAAGATATGCCACAAGAAAACATAAAAAAATTACTTAAACATTAATATCAGGAAATATAAAACACTGTTATTTCCCTGTCTAAAAATGAACCAGAGGTTGTTTTGCTCATACGTAACATGTGCAATAAATATCCTTACCTCATTTAATCAGTGGGACAACACTATGTAGCCTTAGTCCCTGTGACTTATGGAAGTGGAATCATAGACTCAGGAAAGAGACAATTGACTCATGTTGTCAGTGAAGGGAGCTATCAGACTGTCTTCTGGTTTCAAGAGCTACCGAGGTCCTGAATTGTTTGTTCTCTGCTCAAGTAAATTCAGATAAGCTTAATTTATTTTGTTGAACAACAAGAACACATGGAGTACAATAAAATGAGCAAAATGAGGATACTTTCCACTGACTAAGTGATTTCTTTCTTTCCTTCAATATTAATTAAATATCTACTCTGTGAATAGGCACTCTGAACATTATGAAAATTCTTACATAGTTAAATATCATTCTATCTTGCATCTGTCATCTTCTTGGTGATAAAATAACAAACTGCGGGAAGCAGGGGGTCTTTGGTTCTCAAATCCATTGGAGATGCTTCCATACTGTGCTTTGGTGGTGTAGCTTAAATAAGAGCTACGAAGAAGTCTCTACATTAGTCTCATCGTAGAACTTTTGAAGAGAAATAAGCATGATATTATTAACTTTGCAATAACTTTGTATTTGACAGAGTTAGCAGCCTTCCACAGCTACCTTTTATACATAAAAATTTTTTTCCAATCTATCTTGTCACCTTTCTTTCATGGCTTTGTCCAATAAAGTACCAAATTTTATTACTGTATAGTTCTTAGTGTTCTCAAGGTTATCATTCATAGAAATAAATATGGGGTCAGCTTGTCAGAATACATCCATACTCACAGACATCAGTTTGGCAATTGATTACAGGGGTCTCATTGACCCCCCAAAATCCCAAGCACCTCAGAGCCAGGACTAGTGTACATAAGGAACCATTAAAACAACAGTTTTACATGCCTATACCCATAGTCCCTCCTGCATGTGTACACATTAAAAATTTCCTCATTACCTTCAGCACATATTTGAAGTGCTTCTTATTCTTAAGGGAACACAATTAAGAAAGAAAACAAAATGACTGGTGGTGTATTCCAACCTCTGAATCTAAATAGATGGGAAGCAGTAATTGTTAACATTTACTGTTAACGCCTACATAGTAACAGCTACTCCAGTTGTTCTTATCAGAGTAGGAATGTGATATTTTTGCTGGGCAGTGGTGGCTCACACCTGTAATCCCAGAACATGGGAGGCAGAGGCAGGCAGATTTCTGAGTTCAAGACCAGCCTGGTCTACAGAGTGAGTTCCAGGACAGCCAGGGCTATACAGAGAAATCCTGTCTCGAAAAAAGACAAACAAACAACAAACAAACAAACAAAAAGAATGTGATATTATACAAAGAGCTGCTTCCTATTATATGGAACCTACTTAGTTTGAAGCTGTTTCTCTGAAATCTCCTTTGAGAGTTGCCCATAAATATGCCTAGTATGTATCAAGATTGGCACTGTATCAGATATCCGTGATACCACAAAATCATCATCATGGTCACAACACAATAGGGCATTCCTATTGGTTCAAAGTCCCCTGAGGTTTGCATAGTAGTTCTTCCCCTCTTCCCGTGTTCAAGTTTTCTTACCCAGTAATGGTAAAGTAAAATTCTTTGACTTATTAATGCCATCATCATTTTCCTTATTTATATTGCTGAATTTATTCCTCTAGTCTTCTCTCACACTCCTCCACTGCCCCACAGTATTTTCATGTTACCTTGCCCTAATTTGATACATGCTTGTCACATTCCTCAAGCCTCGGGTGTTACTCCTTCTAAGCGCCTTTTCAAGCAGCAAGCATTTTCCTGATCTACCAACATATCTAGTATGGGTCCAATCATCCTAGTACCAGTTGGACCAGCAAGGTGACAGCATGTTCATAAGATCACTGCCAAGTCATCTGCAAATGTGATGAGGCTCAAGTCTTCCCCATAGAACACTAGAGTTATCCTGTAAGACTAGTAAGCATCCTTCCTGCACAGAGGAGCTGCACCTATCATGGTTAAAACAGGGAAAAATAATATCAAAATTCTGCAGTTTTTCACATTGAAAATTAACTTCATGTTTCCAAAAATAATAACTGTGATAGCAGCTTAAAACAGTAGAATTTTATTATCATAGTGAAAAAATAAATGTTCGATAAAGAAGATACAATGCAATTCATGGATGACTGGGATATGTTAAAAACCTTTCTGGTAATGTGTTGGGTATTCTCTCATCAATATTTGAAATTTTAATGCATAATGTTAAAATGCATAGTATTTGTTATCGATGGGAATTTTAATAGAATATGTACTTATTGTTTCTTATTTGCTTTACAAACCCAATAATTATTTACAAACAATATATAATGAATATTAACTATTAAAGGAAGTTTTGATGATAGGTAAAATATTTTATAACTTCCCTAAGTATGTCTGTCTCTTCTGCAAGGCTCCTGTGATTCAGCCTGCTTTGTGGGGGTCTTCTTTTGTGGTCTAGATACCTTCTCTTTCAGCTTAAGCCATTCCTCACTAATACCTGCTTTAGATTCTGAACTACAAACAAAACATAGAGCTGCTCATTTTAAAAATCAGTCCTTTCTCTTCTTTACCATTTCTCATATGTACTATTAATGGCAGTTTTCTGTTTCCTGATTTATTTTCATAAATTAATCCAGTTCCCATCTGTGAACAACAATTCTTTGCAAGTGATGGAATAATTATAATTCAAACACTACTCAGTGAACATGCTAATATACAGCTCAGACTTGTTCTCTCAGGATACCAAGAACATGGTTGCAGAGCACAGCACGTTCCTTCATGGGGAGCAATAGAGAATGCAAATGTAAAACTGAAGCTCTTTGCAAAACGTTATGTATTTGCATACATTGAACCATTATCACATAATCAAAGAAAATATGACCTAAAATCTATAAAGAACCATAGATTTGCCAGAGTGTGGAGATAACCCAGTCAATAAGATGCTTAGCTTGCTTCCAGGGAAGCCACATTTTAAAAAGGAAAGTAGCTGTTCTGACAGCAGGATGGGCTCCTATGCTCCCAGCATGTGGGAGGTTAATTACACATCAAATAAATTGAGATTTGTAATGGAAGGTGAAGCAGTTTTCCTGAACCTCCTTGATATTGTTACCTTAAGTGTTTGCTCTTTGTCTCGAAGACCGAAGACTGGTGTCCTTGCTACAAAGAAGCATTCTGTTAGGTACTGGCAGTGTAAACAGTTGCCAGGTGTGTCACCAAAGCCAGTATGAGCCAGAGTTGGGGAACACTGTGAACAGCGTTTACTAAGTAGGGTTAGGCAAGCCTTGAGCTTGCGAGAGCCAGCACCGGTTGTCTTGTTGACTCAGGGACTGAGTCAGACTACATTAACTCACGATTTGGAAAGCCCTAGAGAGGAATAAAGGTGAAGAAAACAGAGTGGTAGTGCCAGAGTATTCCAGCTCAGGCATGACAATTCAAACCAGCCTGGGCTGAGAATGATGAATATCTGGTCAAAGAGATAGTGTTTGGAATGTGGGAAAAAAAATAAGAGCAGAGAAAGTCAGGGAATTGGAGCTACAGTGGGACAGGAAGCAAAATAAATAGTGAGTTAAGGGTCTGCAGTCAGTATGGATATTAACAATAAATATAGCAGTTTTAACTTCTTAGTAATTTAGCTTTATTTTTGTAATTAACAAATAGTTATGTTTCCTCCATCCAACTCCTCCTTACTCTCAAATTCATAGCCTTTTTTGTGCTAAGTGTTGTTACACACACATATACAAACAATACATATTGCTCAGTTCATATAATGTTGCTTGTACTTATTACTACAAGCTATGGAAACATCTCTGGACCTTATATTGTCTTAAAGAAACCACTTTACAAAGTGAATGGGGCTCTTTGACAAATGTCTATCACTGTCCTCGCTATCATAAATCTAGTTTCATAAAAAAAAAATCTAATAAAATATTTCTGTGTTTATAATGCATATATCATGTTAAGCCTTGGCAAGAATACCAGGATGAAATTTCCATGGTAACTGCTCTAAACATTGCTTCTACAGTCTGATAAAAGATAAACAGGGAGGCTGAGTTAACCATTCCGAAGGATAATGGCAGGGGAGTGGAAGTTTAAGCCTGATGTAAATGACAGCATGCTATGTACCTAGTAAAGGAACCAGAGTGGTACAAAAAGCACACATGGCGAAAGGGTTAGTCACTTCAAGCTAATATGTCCAGGAATAGAAAAATCCTGCCAACTAGCAATGGAGACCTAACAAGACGGAGAAGATTGCACATTTGGTTAGGCAGTAGGAGCCAATGCTGATGACAGCCTTTCTTCCTCACCCATATCAAAGAGTGACAGTGGAGCACAAAGGGCAAATGTGTCTGTGATTCTGTGTGTGAACAGTCCCACAAGCTAGCAGTGTTGGAGCAGAAGATGCGGTGAGTGGTCATGTGCTAGCATACCTTAGGCAAAGCTTCATTCCCTGTCCAGTGCCGGTGCCCCAGCCTCCGGCCAGCAGAAGTGGGGCAAAGATGACATGTATGCCAAGGCAGCGTTTGAGCAGCTTCTGCAGCTTCCTGCTGCCGCTTCCTTTATTCTCTTTCAGCTTCTGCCTCAGCTCCATTCCATTTATTATGGGGGATTGTCCAATTTATCCCCCTCCACCCTCTGCACTCATCTCTCATCACTCTTCATCATCCAATCAGCATTCAGCATTCAGCACGCTCTGTACATGAGCCATGCACGCAGACAGGGTGCACGTTGATAGGCTAGTGACTCAATATCACGCTGTATGATGCTATGTGTCAGGTGGGCAGCACATGATCATTCAGGTGCCCATGATCATTCAGGTGCACATGATCAGGTTTTTGGTAAACAAGCATGGACTCATGGGGCTTGGCAGTGAGCCAGGGTGCCATCTTGGCTCACATGACCGCAGTCATGGCCACACCCGTCTCCCACAATTCCCCAACAAATGATCGAGTGCAAACCTACCTCACGTGCGGCTTCACTTGGCAGCAAGTGTCAGGTGCTAGCCTTTACTGCATAAGGCTTCAGTCCTTGCACTGATAGAACAACCACACACACAGACTTCCTTAAGTCTTTATGGCTGTTGTTTTTTCGTAAATGATAATTTGAAGACATTATATGCCATCAACTGTAGTTTTTGTTCTCATTTGCTTTTGTATCTTTTTATTCTAATGCAGACAAAGTTTGCATCTTGAGAGTTTATAAATTAGCCTTCTTCCTTGGGATCCTTCTTATCTAACAGGAGACTAACTTTATGTTCATCAAGAAATAAACACAAAATGTCGATGAAATTAAAAAAAATGTTTGAAAAAGTCATAAATTCTAGGCAAAAAGTGTACATCCCTACTTGTTTAGACTTTGATAATTAGCATACACCAGTGAAAATGTCTTATATGTAAAATTTTATTATTCCAACTGATTCTGAAATACATACTAATGTAATTGGTTCTACTTTACTTAGAGACGTGTGTAAGCTGGTCAAGAAAGCCATGAAGCAAACAGTATAGAAAGAAGAATGGGGACTTATGAAAAACTGAAAAGAAAGCAAGAGAATTTTGCCTAGAATATTTGCCTAGAAAATTCAAATAAATCAGACAAAAACTGGTGGATAAGAAGTAGAAAATCATATGTGCTGACATATTAATTCATTGAAATGACTGAAGTTCAATTGTCGAGTAACCCACATATTATCAAGGAATGTCAAAGCACTTGCCTGTGTCTTCCCAGTCATCAGTCTTATGCATGGTCAGTGACTTTGTCCTTGTATGGTGCTATAACAAAACACATGAAACTGGGTAACTTATGAAGATCATAAGTTTCCTTCTTAGAGTTGTGGAAGCTCTAAGAAGTCATAATCAAGACTCTGGCAGGATCAGTGCCTAAAAGTGTTATGTCTGCTTCCAAGAGGGTATCTTGATACTACACCCTCTAAAGCGAAGAAGTATGCTACGTTAAAATGAAAAAAGTATGGGTAACTGTGATGGCTCCTTTACAGGGCCTTTATCTCATGCATGAGGAAAGTCTCCTATGACCTATACCCCTCTCAAAGGCAATATATTGGCTATTCAGGCTCATTAATGGAATTCTGGAGGGTATGCATATGAGCTATACCAATCAGGTTATTTCAATTTTTAAATAATTTTTATTTGCAACCATATATTGCTTACTTATATCCATGGTAAATTGTTGGCCAAAAAATGAAGCAGGATGCTGGATTAAAACCAGCTGATGACAGCTCTTGGAAATTATGCTTTTACAAATTTAAAGTGATTCACATACTTTTTCAATGATGTAAAATTATTGAGTATCATATTTCAGGTGTTATGCTACATACTGGGAGCAGAATGAACAAAACTTACTGTTTCTACACTCATGGATTTTTATGTTCTACTGATGAGATAATTACTTGATATAAAAAATGAAAATTGAAGTCTTTTGAACAGTATAAAGAAAAAGAAGATATATTGAGAGTATCATTCAAAGAGGAAGTTAGGTAAGACATGTCTGCCTTGAGTTTGTGGAGGAAGGGAGATACTTAATAAGAGATCAGACTGTTGGAAATTTTGGAACATTCCAGGAAACAAAATGAAAATGAGGTTGGTGTGATTGAGAAACCAGCAATGCCATTTTGGTTAGGGCCTAGTGCCCAGAGTGTGGGCAGGGACAGATCATTGCTATAGTACTGAAGAGTTAGATTTTTATTCCAAATTCCTTTGGAATTAATTGATTTGCATTTTCAGTGACTATTATGAGTTCCACAAGGAAATGAATAAAGCAGTGGTAATAATGAGAATAGTGACAGCTGTTGCTACGAGGGTTGCTAAAACTTTCACTGTAGTCAGTGTTATCATCAAACCTACAGAGTGACACAGACTACACTGGGAGATGTGGTGCAGAAGGGATGAGCATTTGAGAGTATTTAACAGAGGGTAAAATTTCATTTCTGAAGGACTAGTTAAGGATGAAAGAAGTGAACAAGTCTTTTATAGAAGGTCCAATTCCTGCAATAACTGCTGCACAAATTAATATTTCCTGAAGGAGTCTGTTCTTTCTCACTACATAGCATATACATAACTTCCAGAGTTGAAGAAAAATGGAAAACTTTGGTGTTGATAAACACTGAGTATGATATGCCTGGTAAAACTTAGTGAGAACATTAAAAATATAGTCAGAAGTTGGAATAGAGAAGACCTAAGAAATGGACTTCAGATAACAGGCATAGAGGTAGCATTGAAGGCACTTCACAAAGAGAGGATCAGTGCAGACAAAACATGGGTAAGTTTTCAGTAATGGAAAAGAGAGTGGAGATGGTAAACACAAATGTTACAGTGGTGGGTAACACCCTGGAGTGTGCAGCAGGAAGGATGCTAGAGTGTATTTGAAAAGGGACAGAAAAGCAGACCACACTAACAGGCACAACTCTGGGGACGTACCAAACAAAGCCCATTAGATTTTGCCATGCTTGAAATCCATTGATGAGTTCTATGAATAAAAAAATATAAGATAATAAGGACTGGAACAAATGGGATGAGATGAACAGTGGAGGAGGGGTAGGGAGTGGTATATGTCTATGTACAAAGTTAATTATTCTTTCATGAAGCTGATAAAATACATACCTACCATATACAAATACTTCTACTCTCTAATAAGAGACAATTTAATAATTATTTTGTTCATTTTTTATTCATTCCAGAGGAAAGACAATCACACCAGCAATTCACTTATATTATGTTAGTTAAGAATAAATCTAAAGAAACTGTTTAAAATATATTTATACCTTAAAACACAAAAATGTTAATATCAAATCTTGAATGTCAGTTTTGCTTTTTTTATGCTACAGTGTATATAAATAAATGAAACCTTATAAGACATGGGAAGCAGAAGGGAAATTACTTTAGCAAACTTGAGCTCCTTGGCTGTGTGGAGCTTGCCACATTCCACTGTGCATGAAGAAGCAGCCTTTTTAGACTTATTATGCTCCCTGAAGCAGCTTGGACCACTGCAACCAACATACCAAGCTAAAAATAGCATAGCAGTTACTCAAACACATTTGTTTAGCACTGTCACAGAAAGGTAATCAAATGATTTACGTCATCCTAAGTACAGTTTATGAGATAGAAGGAGTCAATAGAAATGTTGGGACACCTAATCCAGGAGGAAACACTACAATTTCTACTCCAAAGTTTATGAAAATGCCCTGCTTCCTGTTTTTCCTTGATTTCTCCTCTCACTCAATATTATTTTTTACTTGCCCCTCATAAGTTAATTTTACTTACATACACTCCCATGATTCCACTCCCAATATATCTGATGTTTAGCCAAAATGAGAAAAATAAAAACCAAGTTCTCTAGTTTCTTTTCAGTTGCTGTGATAAACAACCTGACAAAAACATCTTTAAGAGGGAAAAAGTTCCTTGGGCTTACACTTCGCGGTTATAGTTCATCACTGCAGAGAAGTCAACGGAGGAACTTGAAGCAGCCAGTCACACCTCCAGTCAAGAGGAGAGACAGTAAAGGCACACATGCCTACACTTACACAGTTGAAGACCCAAACCATGGCAAAGCATTGGCCACAATAGGTAGGTCTCCTCACATCAGTTAATCTAATCAAGAGAATCTCTGAAAAAAATATGGCCACAGACCAACCTGATTTAAACAATCCCTCATTGAACTCTCTTCCCTGATAATTCAACAATGTGTCAAATTGACATTTGAAACGACTCACAGCACCAGAATCCTACAACTACTAAACTTTGGGGGGAAAGAAAGCATCCGTAGTTGAGTTAATGTCTAACTTTTTTGACACATATACGAATATACAACACGGAGGGTATAAGAAATAGATTGGCCAGCTACTGAGGTGACTCTGACCCCGCTGAATTAATCTCCACATGGTTACAATTTTGTATTCTAATTTCCTTCAAGTAAGTTAATGTACATGCCAATATCATAATGGTCATCTTTTTTGTCATTTAAATAGAAAGATAAACTCTTGATATAACAGTCTCTCGTTAGTTTTACTTTGTTCCATTTAGTCAACATAAATAGAATGATATATTTTGTATGAATTCTTCCAATGATAGTTTTATTAAACAATATCAAAAATGGATGAAAAGCTTTTATTATGTCATTTTAAGATATAGAATAGTTGTCAGTGAACCTGAAATGCATTATCCACCCTATATTTGGACTGAATACAAATATGCACATGCACACCCAACCCCCAACACACACACACACACACACACACACACACACACACACACACACAATGGAGGGAATGTTGTAACTATCCCAAACAGCTGAGATTCTCAGGGCAATGATGTACTCCTATATTCCCTATATTCAGGCATTAGGAACCTTCAAACACTGTTTGAAATTGCAGCGTTTGAAGCCAATAAGATTAAAAACCCATCAAAGTTTAGACCAATGTTGGTGTATCATTAACCTGGAAAAGATTAACAAAACTTACACTATAAACAAGACTCAATTGAACATAAGGTCAAATGAAGCTAGTGACTAAAGATGAAATTAGTGGAGTTCTGGCCTAAAAATAAACTCATCTTCAAGAGCAAAGAGAGGATGCAAGTCTCGAGGATCTTTTTTAAAATTTTATTGGATATTTTATTTATTCACATTTCAATTGTTATCCCCTTTCCTCTATCCCATCTTCCCTCCCCCTGTTTCTATAAGGGTGACCCCATGTACCCACATGTGTTTCAAAGGAAGAAATTGACATTTTCTGTTACTGAGAGCCTGTCATTCTACACAAACTACCCATTTAACACTTACCACCATTCTAGAACATGGGTATGACTGCCAGTTAACATTATAATGGCTACCATGACTTATATAGGATGTTTAGCTATGAAACTACATTACCACTCTAATGGGACTAAATGGTTATGTGGGACACTTGTGAGGAGAGCCAGGCTCTGATCCAAGTAGTGTAGAGTTCAGAATAGATATCATTCTCTGTAGAGCATTTCGAAAGCAGAAACTGCTTAAGGATGGGCTGAGAGTCTCATCACTTACATGTCTCAATGAGTAGTAAGGATTGATAAAGGCACAAGGCACTGGCATAGAGAAGAAAACCCATGAATTGCTTCTAATGTGAAGATTCTCTTTCTGTGAGTGGAATATGAGAAGGAATGTGAAGAAGAGAAAATAGGTTACAGAAATCAAGGGTTCTAAATCAAAGGTATGGGACATAGTACCAACTACTAGATTTTGATTAAGTCACATGACCTTCCTACATGTCAATGGCCTTGTCTTTACTGATGGGGTGAATGCTCGTGACCTTCTAAGTGTATAGATAAAATTATGAGTGATGTAGGTGATGTAAGTTACCTGCCCCTGTGCAATTCACTGAATAGTGTACTGTTTGAATCTTCTCCATCTAAGAACCAAGAATGTTCACCATATTTTAATGATGAAAGAGGAAGAAAAACTAGTTCCAGACTATTGTTTGCACCATGGGAACTGAATTTATCTTTTTAAATGATTGGATCAATTTGGTGAAGGAAGAAGAAAGAGAAGTAATAAAACAAGGCCGGAGCCTCTTATGAAATTTGCAACCACTGATTTGGGCATTTGTTTTGAGTTTCCTAGGCAGAAGTCTTCTTGATAAGAAAATCTGATGAGACATATCAGTATGAAACAACATGGAAATCTTTTGTGTAGAAATCAACTATTAGAGAACTGAGGGCTTACAGATATTTATCCACTCTGGATATTTTCTATAAGTAAGTGGTTGTATTGTTCTATGTTGTGACAATCATGTCTTCTTTTTGTCTAATTGCTTTCTTCCTTTTGTCCAGGATATCTAGCATCAGAAACGTGTCACCTTCCCAGAACTTAAAAAGTAATTGTATTGTTATCTAGGGAAAAGACAGTATATACAAAGTTATGGGGAAAATATGTTCAGTACTAGTTACCACAGAGAAAATCACTTTTTAAAAAGTGATAAAGGCAAATCTGCAAAGGTTAAAGAGGACATTCTAAAAGAACATATATTTTAACTAAATAGGGGCAGGCAAGATAGCACTTGCAATCAAGGCTGATAACTAAAATTGCACCCCCAAACTCATGGTGGAAAGAGAGAAAAGACTTCTCGCATCCCCCAAACTCATAGTGGAAAGAGAGAAAAGACTTCTCGCATCCCCCAAACTCATAGTGGAAAGAGAGAAAAGACTTCTCAGTGTGTTCTCTTACCTCCATATACACACCGTGATACACATGCATACACACACATACATACATACACACACATGCACATGCATGTATGCATGCATGCACAGAGAGAGAAAGAGAGAGAGAGAGAGAGAGAGAGAGAGAGAGAGACAGACAGACAGACAGACAGACAGAAACAGAGACAAAGACAGAGAGAAAGAAAGACAGAGATAGAGACACACAAAGAGATGTTTAAAAGCTAAAAAAAAAAAAAATAAATAATAATGAAAACTAAGGAAGCCTCTAAGGGTAAATGGTAAATTTGGAAATATAAAGCAGGCAAAACCTAGTCTCTAGGTTCAGGAACTTTATTATGGACAGTTTCAAGGAGAAATGTTAAATTTGCTGTTTGACTTTATTGAGGTAGACGTATTATATTAAAGTAACTTAGAAAAATTAATTTTTTCTTACTAAGTAATAGATTTTTTTTAACCATACAAGCAGGGTATTGTTTGTTTGGTTGGTTGGCTTGGTTTAGGGACGTTTGTTTGTTTGTTTTCGCCTTTTAAAGACCATCGCATTCAATATTTAAGCCTATACAATCCCATAGCTCTAAATAGTTTTTATTATTTTATTTTACCTTATTTCCATATGTGCTGGAGATTGAGCCCAGGGCCTCAGGGATGAAAATAATATGTTCTAGAACTGAGCTTCACCCTCAGCACTGCCAAGGTTCAGAGTCTGAGGTTCAGAGCAATTGCCTCTGTCAAAAGCATCATTAGGAAGACTATTATAATCGCATTCCTTAAGGGATGTATTCACTTTGGGATTTTAGGAATGAGAATTAGCTTGAAGCTCTGTATGCAATTCCAATAGTGTTTATGTAATCTGTGAGGCTCCTGGTTCAATGAACACACCCTAGCAACCTATTTGTTGCCTTGTGTGTACATGGAGTTATTTTTGAGTTTCTGAAGTATATGTCTTCAATGGAGACAGTCTGCCTCTGAGACCATCATCACAGCCTTAGTCTAAAATAACAGGATATATGAAATAGGCCATCTCATCTGCTAATTCTCATAGGTCTTCTACTTTTGACAATTTTAGAACTATTATTTGTGTTAACCTGACAAATTAAATAACCTTTAGAAACCTCCATTTAAAAGCATGCCAAATAGGAATGTCATCATTTTATCCAAATTAGAAATGCTTTTCAAAACTGAAGGTGGCTACAGAAATAACCTAGCATGTAACAGTACTTATTACTCTTGCTGAGGACATGGTTCAGTTCCCAGCACCCATACAGTACCTCACAGACATATGTAACTCCAGTTCCAGGGGAAGCTATGCTCTCTTTGTCTTCCACTTGCATCAGGCACCTATGTGGTGCACATCCATCCATGCAAGCAAAATATTCATAGACATAAAATAAGTCTAAAAACTTTAAAGAGAAAGGACCAAAAAGATGGTTTGGCAGTTAAGAGAACTTTTTGTTCTTCCAGAGTGTCTGAGTTCATTTCCTAGCACACACATGGATTGCTCACAAACACCTATATATAATTCCAGTTGGAAGGGATTGACATCCTCTGGACTTTGCAAGTACCCACACACAAGTGGCACACACACACACACACACACACACACACACACACACACACACACATGAAAGAGAGAGAGAGAGAGAAAGAGAGAGAGAGAGAGAGAGAGAGAGAGAGAGAGAGAGAGAGAGAGAGAGAGAGAGACCTATAACAACAACAATCAATAATTCATTTTTATGAGAGGGCATTTTCCCTGACATGAGGATGAAACCCAAGTATCCCAGGCCTGTAATCATTCAAAGGATGGAACCTTAAACCATTTTACAATGGCTTTTAGCCTTTTAGTTACAGGATAACTACTGGCCCTGTAAATAACATATCTTCGTTTCAGGCTAAAGAATAAAATTTAAGAAGGATAAGAACATGAAAGGATGGACTATCCAGAGACTACTCCATTCGGGGATCCATCCCATCATCAGCCACCAAACCTAGATACTAATGCAAATGCTAGCAAGGTTCTGCTGAAGGGACCCTGATATAGTGGACTCTTGTGAGGCTATGCCAGTGCTTGGCAAACACAGAAGTGGATGCTCACAGTCAGCTATTGGATGGAGCACAGGGCCCCCAATGGAGGAGCTAGAGAAAGTACCCAAGGAGCTGTAGGGGGCTGCAACCCTGTAGGTGCAACAACAATATGAACTAACCAGTAACCCCTGAGCTCATTGGGAAGAGAGGCCCCTTGGTCTTGCAAACTTTATATGACCCAGCACAGCGGAAGGCCAGGGCTAAGAAGTGGGAGTGGGTGGGTAGGGGAGCAGGGGCAGGGGGAGAGTATGGGGAACTTTCGGGATAGCATTTGAAATGTAAATAAAGAAAATAATAATAATTAAAAATAAGTAAGTTAAAAAAAAAAGAACAAAAGAAATATACCATCCTCTTCTATCTTATCAGTTCTTCCAAGGCATTCTAGCAGAAGTTGCCTATATCTACATTTCATTGACCACCATGTGCCTAAGGCCACTGCTAGCTGCAAGGGAAGCTGAAAGGTGCATATTTAATGTACAGGACTCATTGGAAGAAAGCTTTGGAATTCTGACATCTCCAGATAGTCTACAGATCAATTAGTGGTGTTTATCTTATGGCAAAGTGAACCTAATCTACAAAACATTATCCATGCTCAGTATATGGTTTATATTTAAATTTCATCATCCTTACTAAATTATAGAGCAAAGAGTAGCATGGTGCTAACATGATAGTGATGTATAAAGAGGTAAATTTAGCAAGCAAAACATATAAAGCTTCTAATCAATCTTCTGCTCTTGTACTTAAATGAGTATAGGCTGAATATCAGATTCACCTAAGGAAATCTATAAAATACTGGTCTTTGAAGTCAGCTCTTATGTGAGAGCTTTGAGAAGCTATTCCTTGGAGCCACAAAAGTCATCTTAATGCACTGAGTGACAGTGTCCTACTTATTCGATGTAGTTCCAAAAAATACTGCAATTCTTGTTGATCAAATAATCATAGAAGAAAGCTCTCCTGTTGGACCTGGCTTGCATTTGAGAATAACTATCTCCTTCATGCTTTAATTTGTGTCTGGTTACCATCACGTAAGAAAACTAAGTAACTCCAACTGTCCTCATTTATCTATGGAAAGATGTGAATTGTTGATATACACAGGTGCTGGAGTTAACTGCACATTTTTACAAGAGCAGAACCAAGGTAAATAAGGAATTAAAAAAAAAAACAGCAACATTGGAAAGAAAACTTAAATTAAGGATCTTATTAAGGATATAAATACAAGGAAGACATATACACACATATACACATAAACACATATACACCCATATATACACGTGCACACATTATACATACACATATATACACATGCACAAAACATAAATTCATATACATATACATTATAACACACCTGCACACATATATACATGCAACACACATAATATGTGCACATATTACATACACACATACATATGCATACATATTACATACACACAACACATGCATAAACACACACACTTAATCATAGGTGCACGCTTCTTCTTAACCACCTTTGTTTTAAAAAATACTAGTGAGTTAAATGTAATACTAGTGAGTTAAGTGTAATACTAGTGAGTTAAGTCAGTTGCTATCCTTCTGCAATCCCTTAGGAATCTGAAGCAAGAGGATCTCACGGTTTACACCAGACTATTCTCAAGTCAAAGGGGAAAAGGGCATAATTCTTGATCACTCATAGACTTTCCATTTAATATTATTATTATAGGTCTAGTAATAAACTGAATAATCACAACTTTACCATTTAACCAATATCTACACTTTAATCCAAAATATAAACAATTACTTGCATTTGTTTGTGTTATTTCTGTATTTCTTCTAGACACTCATTTTGAATACAGGGATACCATTCAGTACTGTGTTTATATTTGATTTATATATTTCTTTCTTTAGTTTTTCCTTGTGAAGTTGCTTAAAAGGAATCTTCTGGTACTTAATCTATGATTGATCCAACCTTATGTTTAATATTGAAAGACTACATTGCTATTTATTACTCTTCAGTCTCATACAGGGAAACTGAGTGTAACACAGCTCATTTTTATTTATTTATTAGAATAATTTAGGTTAATCAGGTTTGCCATTATCAATAGGAATGCTACATACCACCTATTCCTATGTCTCCTTCTGATCATTCTTAATGTACACAATTTATGGAAAAATGCATGTTAAAAATGTAAAATTGTTCTCCAAAGGTAGCATGTCTAACTGTATCCCCCTCTTGAAATTTAAGCTGAAATAGACCTTTTTCCCCAATGATGCTTTGAATCAGATTATTCTATCAGAAAAACATAAAAGTAACCCCTCTCCTCACCAAACTGCATCATTCAAACTCTAACACTACAATTTTATCTCGCATTTATCACTGTAAATTCATCTAGAAGCAGCCACCAATAACCATGCACTGACTTAATGCTATACTTACTTGACCTTTCTTTAGCCAAATAAGTTAGCTTATCATTCTTACATATGTCACTCAAATTTTCGAGATATGAACAAAACATAACCATATTCTTTGTTGGAAAATATCACTCCCCTTAGCCATCCCCAACACTATCTTTGTTCCTAGCATACTCCCTGTCTGTATTGTTCTTATTCCTAGAAGCCTCTGATCTTCTGAACTCACAACGGAATGTAATATACAGCTCCTTTAGCACCTGCCCCAGTCATTTTCCAAACAGCTCTCACAACTCAATTCCAGATGTGTGAGAAACACACATTCGGGTTTGATTAGTGCACGTCTTCTCTGATCTCAAGTTTCCGCAGTAGTTCTTTTTGCATCACTGTGACCAAAATACCCAAGGGAAACAACTAAAAGGAGGAGAGATAAATGTATTTGGCCTCATGGTTTCAGAGGATCTAAATCTATCATAGCAAAGAAGGCAGGAAACTAACACCACCTGGGCACTGGGTACCTGAGACAGTATCTGATCTCATTGTAGAGGGCCAGGAAGGACATAGCAGAACAGAAGTTATAGAGAGGTATAACCTTCAAAAAACTTGCTTTAGTCGCCTACTGCACAAGCCACACTGCTTTATACAAGATCCATAGCCCCCTTAAAATGCATCACAGTCCAGGCAATAAACTTTGGAAATGTGAGCCTGTGCAGGATATTTCAAGCCTAAGCCACTAGATGACTGAATTTAAGTAAAATCTAAATAGAATGAAACTTCTGAACCTTGACACATATTCATATGTCTATGTGTTGAAAATTGCTCAAGGACAATTGATAAAATTTGTGCTTTTTTATCTTTATTTTCCAAGGTCCTTTCTCCTATGGGAAGTAAGAAAAAATATCCCCACTTAATTCATATATATATATATATATATATATATATATATATATATATATATATGTATCAGGGAATAACAGATGCTGTATTTGTGAAGATGGTGATGTGCTAGAAGTAAAAAAAAAAATAGAAAAAATTAATCAGGGTCATATGTCCTCCTGTTTTATGGCTCTTGAGATACAATCCTATGCTAAATAAATAGCCTTATTCACAGATACTCTCATAAATATATGAGAATAACCTTGAAATCTTTCCTAACATTTCCTTCTCATTAACTTCTCTTTATGATCTTTGGAATTAATGCAAATATGAAAGACTGTCACACTCCTATGACTGTTCTTCAGTCATTGTACAAGTACATCCAGGAGGTCATAGAACTGTGGAAAGTAGGTTATTACACCATAGGAAAACCTTCATGTCAATCTTAATGCAACTTAATGTGCTGCTTCTGGTGCTTAATTTAATTCAATTTATTCTTGACTGATTTTTGTTCTATGTCAAATATATTTTATGCACTTCTGTCTTGTGAAATAATTTACATCCAAATTCTCAGAAAGTTCATACTGAAAATTTTCTGCCTTCACATCTTTTTCTCCCCCTCAGATATTAAACAACCCATTAGCTTTCTCAATTAAAATGCCCTTGCCAACAGATGCACAAAACACACAAACATATATTCTGGATTGGAGCACTGAGCATAATCCATTAAACACCATGGGATTCTCTTTCCCAATATTCAATATTTTCAAGTCACCATAAAGCAACCGAAAACAAAACCATGTAACTGAATGCCACCAGCAAACCATTAGAAAAAGAGAAATATATTTAGCAGTGGTTGTAAGATAATTCATGAATTCAGATATGAACATTCCAAAAATCATTGTGAGAAAGGAGGCAATAACATCATTCTCGTTACAGTTAATAGACATTTTTATAGTTTTAGAAGAAATAATGTTTGTGTGCTTCAAGTTAACATGACTTAAAAATGCATTGTCCTTTGTCACAGAAATTTAAACCTGCAACTAAGAAGCAGAACCTACCAGTTCTGCTTCAGTAAATTATATTTCGTTTGATTACATGTTTGTCTCATTAAAAACTGAAATCATTCAAAACAACAAAGCCCAAATGGCCTACCAATTCATTGTTAATTATAAAATAATTTCGAAACTTGGCAATAAGAAACCTCGACATGGACATGCTATATCAAATTAGCAAGATGTATGTTGTCCTAGTCAGAGTTTCTTTTGCTGCAATGAAATACCATGGTCAAAAAGCAAGTTGGGGAGGAAAATGCTTGTTAGGTTTATATGCCCATATCACTATTCATCATTGAAGGAAGTCAGGACAGGAACTCAAACAGGGTAAAAACCTGGAGCCAGAAGCTGATGCAGAGGCCATGGAGAGGTGCTACTTACTGGCCTGGTCTCCATGGCTTGCTCAGCCTGCTCTCTTATAGAACCCAGGGATGGCAACACCCAAAATGGGCTGCTCCCTTCCCCCCTCCCCATGTCGAGTACTAATTAAGAACATGTCCTGCAGGCCTGCCTATAGCCCAATCTTACTGAGGCAATTTCTCAACTGAGGTTCCCTAGTCACCAGTGACTCTAACATCTGTCAAGTTGACATATAACTATCCAGCCTATGCATCCTAACAAACATGGTGTTCTCTAATACTGACATTAATGTGGGAGGCATTCTCTTCTGTGTTCTTAATGGTTCAATGATGTGATGTGATTCTTCTTTAAGTATAATTTGTGTGAGTGTGTGTGTGTGTTCTTGTTTGTGTTAGAGAGAGAGAGAGAGAGAGAGAGAGAGAGAGAGAGAGAGAGAGAACACGAGAGAGAAACAGAAATTTTACAAAGTTCTATAGAAAGTGTGGATTGTAGATTACAGCTATCCCCATACTGTTTTTCTCATGGATCCATTTCTTCAGCCTCTAGAAACCATTTATTGAGGACTCATTTAAAAAAAGCACATATGTCAAGAAATTAATATAAAATGTTGTCATGTTTAGTGTCTTCTTTCACTTTCAAAATGGTATGCTTTTGGAAAGTGTATTCTATGTTCTTTATAATTCTGCTTTGCTTTATTCCCCCATGCGGGGCCACCTCAACTTGCACTGCATCACCCTGAGCTAGTGATTTGGCTCCTTCTAGATCCATTTTAAAGAAGCCTGTGGTCTGCAGTTCAGAAGCTGTAGAGATGATTCAGACTCTGGACACTGCCAAGGTAAGTATTAGTCCTGGGAAGCACTTGTATGCAAAGGGCTGTCATCCCTTCTTCAGCCTTGACAAACAGCAACAAATGGTCCCTGGGGCTTTCTCCATGTCCCAGGGTGACACATGAAAGAAAAAAAAATGTTTACCCAAAATGAATAGACAAATGAATAAATGGATCTATTTAGCTTTTTCTATATGCTTCATTTATTACTCGTAACTTTGTCTCAATCTGGTTTGTGAAAAAAAATATGATTAAGTAAAATTTAAAATGCAAACTCCTAATCTAAAATCCAGTTGTCTTTTGCTTTGATAAATGCACTTTCTATTTTCATCTGCTTGCCTTACTCAAGATATTTCATGGCAAGATCCGTCAAGAATGTTTGACATCCCTTTAATTTTATGGCCAATCAAATTGGGCAAGGCTCCACTTTACTTAAGCATGAAGTAGTTGCCTGCCCTGGCATTGTATTAGAGAGAAGTCATTGAATTGGAATTTCCAAATCCGTATACAATGTTTGGGAGTAATGTCTTTGTTTCTACCCATCATGTTGACATTTTAAACTATTTATGTCTTACAAGGAGCACAGAGAAGCATGGGTAATACGTCAAGTACTTTTAGTGGAAATAGCTCAAGTAAGAAACAGTCAACTTTGCTGGAAATCAACAGCCCTGTGGTACTGTCCCTGATGCTTGTCATCTACTTCTGACCTTAGAGGTGACTAAAACCACGTGTCACAATTATTTTGCCAGTAATTATCTGGATGTAGTTTTCCACTGACATATCTAGTGCGAGATAGGGAAGGCAAAAGAGAAAGATCACTCATGATCCCTCAGGTAGCAACTGTGGCAGATGTGTGGGTTAATCAGAGAGCCAACGTAAGTCTTGTTGACGGCTTTACAGCAGCTTTCTGAACAATATTTATTTTAGTTGCTGTAGAATGTGGAGTTGATAGGCCCATCTCTTGGAGGAGTTCTATGCCTCCAAGTTTCTTATATTAAGCCTCCTTCTTAATATAAAAGGGGGTGGAGGTGAATCCACTTTCCTGAACAAAATCAGGCTAATAGATCAAATGGACGCCCAAGCATTGAAGCAACCATTCAGATAAATTTTCATACTCTAATTTCTCCTCTGATCATATAAATCTTTCCTCTTGTTTTTTTCTAATGGCAGTTTTCAGTTCACAGACTTCATAACACACCTTCTTGGAGCCACAGAACAATTTCAATTGTGGCCACAGTTAATGTGAAATCCAGTCCTCTAGACATAGTCTCCTGCCATGAGCCTCTTTCTTCCTCTTTTAGATGTAGGCACGAATTCAGAGCATAGAAAGATGCAAGGCAGGGAAAGACAGGACTTTATTTTCCTTCCAACGCCTTTATGGGCAACTTCGATATAACAGAAGTCCTTCTACGTGACGAGTCGGGCCTATTTTAACAACATCTATTTACTCTATAGAGTAGCAACAAATGCACTTTTTGCATAGAACAATTAGTAGAGTCCCCGCAATTTAAGTTTATCAGAAAGCAGTTATTATATGATTAAGTTGTACAATCAGGGGCATGTAATTTAAAACTATTAATAGCAAATATGTTAAGGTAATTACCACGGTCTTGGCACTATCCTGTACACATCTTTTTATAAACCAATTTACTTAACAACTTTCCAATGAGGAAGACGTTATTAATAAACTCCTTTTAAATGTGAGAAAATTGAAGGCAAAAGAAAGGAGAGAAATGGTTCAAAGTCATGTAGCTTGCAAATTTTGAAATTTTAACATAAATAACCTAACTACAGATCTATATTCTTAACTATGTTCACAAATAAGAGGATAGAAAGAAAATACAATTTCCATTAAAAGTGCATTAATCACAAACAGAAATTTCTACAGAAAAATTCATAGCAACATTATCCATAAATGATAAAGTAGAAAGAACTCACTTTTCCATCACATAAATGGATACATAGGATATTGTGTACATTCATTCACACAAGGGCATGAGGCACAAATCCATGCTATATTAAAAAGCAACCTTTAAGAAGTATTGAGAACTATTAAGTATAGTTCTAGTGAAGTATTAAGAACCCCAAAGCACACGATTTTTGAATTGATTTATATAAAATGTTCAGAATACATAAAATATAGATTCACAGTTGCCTCAGGTTTGAGAGCTAATGGACAAAATATGACTGACTTAAGAGAACAGGGATACATCTGTGAATAACAAAGTCACAATTAAATTTTAAAATGCATTTTGGCAATGGTTGTAGCCCTCCATAAATACCAACCTACAAAAAGCTCATTCATTTAGAGAGAAAAAGATTTAATTTCTTTGGAGAGAGTAAGTAAAGATGGCCTAATGGAAGAAAGATATATACTGAAAGAAAATGAAAATAAGTAGACAAAAATCATTAGGATGTGCATTTGGGTTTTTTGCAATTAGACAAGGTCAAAAGTGCTCTCGCCTCTTGTTTCATTTGAAATAAATTGCACTGGAGTCAGAAGCAATGTATTAAGGATAGAAGAAGCAATGTATTAAGGATAGAAATAATAAAGAAGACTGTCATTCCAGCACGTCAATAGCACAGGCAAAAGAAGGATTCAAAGGCAAAGTAGTACTTGACCTGGTTACTGAGACGCTCCAAGCTGAAGAGTGCCTTATGTTTCTCCAGACAGAACTCCATCAAAGCTGATAATCAATTCTCTGCGAAGCATGGCGTGCTTAGAACACAAGGTGCGCGAGGGGAAGAAAAGTTGGCCAGGACAAAAACATCTTTCTGAGGAGTATACTCTCGTTCCAATGAAGACACTGAAGGAAAAAAATTAAAAGGGAGGCCAACTCTGTCCATGACACAGCACCCTCTAGGTAACGCAGATAGACTAGAAGTAGGAAACAATGTGAGCATAGAAGTAACTATCTTTTCTGGTCCAGGGCCTCTGGCTTCCGGTGTAGCGAATCAATACTGAATCCTCACTGGGACTCCTCGGATACCGTCTTGTTGCCCTATGCCGTGGAGATCCTGCAGCTTTGGGTCTGCAGGACACACCACTTCACCCTCCAGAAGTTCTGGACCATTATGTTAGTTGTTCATGTCTCAGGAGGGCTAGAAGCAGAAAAAAGGGAAGTGTCACTGCTTAGCAGGTCTTCTCCATTTCCCTTTTTAAGTTTGACCCGAGCCCCAGTTCAAGGAAAAGTACCATACTCATTTACAATGCATCTTCTTCATTCAGTTACTACTCTGGAAATTACCTCAGATACTCCCAAAGATACGTCTCCCTAACGGTCTAGGCATTTCTTAATACAATCAAGCTGAAAATGAATATTAACCACCACAGCTGGGAAACATTGATTACTAACAAAAGTTTTCATAAGGAAAAAAAACCAATACACTAAGGAGACTTCAAATTAAATTCTGATGACAGTATATTCCACAAAAAAAGTAAATAAAAGATGTAATTGAGGCTACAAAACACGTTGCCTACTTGATCATATGTTAAGCTAAAAAAAAAAAATAGAGAACGTGATACAGAAAGGGGCGTGGTGAAGGGCAGCAATTCCCAGGTGATTTCTAGTCGATGACCGAGATGTGTGTTCTCAACCTAAAAAGTATCATTGAGGAAAGAGGGGTAACTCATCACTATGCTTAGGTTTACTTGAGGAGTGCAGTTTGAGAGCGCCAGACTTTGTGCCATTCAGTGATCTCTACCCAAGCTCTTTCTTAGACTTACTACCACCTGACCATTGAAACCCACCACCTGCTGTAGAGATGAACAGCATCCCTTTCTCCACCATCATTTTTCCCCACAGGAATGCATGACTCTTAGAGAAGATACACAGTAAGTCAAGTCAGTGGTTCTTGACAGCATATAGAGCAAAGAGAAATCAGGGGAGAATTTTAAGTTAGGGGAGAAAGGAGGGCCTGGCTGCTCTAAATGGAAGTAAGGATCACAAAGTAAGGAACAAAAGGCAGAGACCCAGTTGGGAAAGTGAGTAATCCAGGCTACCAATAACACAGGACATCTTAGCAGAGATGAATAAATACACTGAAGAAAAGGATTAAATGACTTAAAAGCAAATGAGGCCACATTTGTTGATAGATTCCATTGTTCATAGATTCTATAAGGAAAAATATGGAATTGATGTGAGTTCCTGTGTATCTATCTTAAACATTAGAATGTAGCAAACCATTTAGGATTTCCACCAAGAATCAATTCTACTACCACATTATAAAAGGAAAGGGACGTAAGAGAGATAAATCATCTGATGAATTTACTGACTGTCTTCTAAGTCCAGTCTAATTTCACTATATTTGCATACAAGCTGATTTGAAGTTCTATTCTAAGTGAAGTGGGGCATAGAGCTTAGGTCTGCGGCCCATATATTCTATTCTGTTGATGTCTTTTATTCTGTTACAGGAAGAGACTAAAGGCTCAGCATGGTGGTTTGAATGAGAATGTCCCCAGTAGGCTCAGGTGTTTCGATACTTGCTCTCCAGTTGGTGGCGCTGTTTAGATACCTTTAATGAACATGGCTGGGCTGGAGGAAGTATGTCAGTGCCGGCGAGCTTTGAGGTTTTAACCACTCACCATTCCCAGGTTATGCTCTGCTTCATCTTGTGGTTTAAGAAGTGAACGCCAAGCTTTCAGCTTCATGTCCATCTGCTGCCATACTTCAACATGATGAAGATGGGCTCTTATTGCTCCGGAACCCTGAGCGAAATGAAACCCTCTTTCTATAAGTTGCTTTGGTCATGATGTTGTATCACACAATAGAAACTCATGTAGTGCGTCATGCATCCATGAATCCTTTCCCACCGTTTTAGATGCAATGTCACTTTGCTAATGCTGCTCTCTTCTTGCCACTCAGCAACCCTACAGAGAAAAACAAGGTATGTGGGAAATTCCAGGAAATCTATGACGCCAACTATCACAGGGTTCAGAGTGTAGGTGCCAGGATTCAGACCTGTTGATTGCCTGGTGACTTTCTATTAATCCCATTCCACATCTGGTAGTTTCCCTTATTCAGAATTAGAAACAAAAAACTATCTTCACCCTCTTACCATTTTAACCACCAAATGCATTTCATTCCTCTGTATCTTTATTTTCATTTAGATGAAAACTAAAACAGTTGTTACTTCTTCCCCAAGTGAAGACTTGGTAAATGAAAAAAAGCAACAAAACAAACTGAGCTTAAATATAAACACTGACCATACACAGGGTAATCTTCTAAAACCCCAGAAAGGATCATGGCTTGTTTATTGATGATTGCCTAATGCATTCACCTAATCTTATTCACAATTTTCCACCAAAGGCTAATTATAAGTAAGAAACACTGAAGTTATATACATAGGACATACTAGCTACAAATACTACTTTACCACTTATCTGTGTCTCTAAACAAGAATACCACATTGGGATATAATAGTCCTCAGGTCCAGAAGAACTGTTTATGAATGAAGAAAGATTTCCACATGGCTGGGAAGATTGCTCTGTGGGTAAAAGAGACTGTTAGCAGGACAAGCATGAGGACCTGAGGTGCAAATTCTAGGCCAGCCATTGCCACGTGTGTCCACAGTGCCAGCATTGACGGCTGAGGTAAGCAGATGAAGGGAGCTCACTGTCTGACCATGCTAGTGGAGGCAGAGAAACAGCATCAGTTTCAACAAGTGATCCTATCTCAGGGGAATAAGGCAGAGAGCTGAGTTCCTTCTCTGCTCTTCCATGGCACATACCATCACACCACACACACACACACACACACACACACACACCCCATATGCATACACATGTGTTTGTGTGAACAAATGTACACACTACTTTTTAAAATTCTCCTTTATATTTAATTGGTATATACTCTGATCTAATATTATCATTTCAAATGGAAACAAACATGTTTCTAATCTTGAACTTGAATATGTAATTCTTTAAACACTATAAATATTTCACTCTGGCAAAGATGGAACAAAATTTACAAAAACACTGGATTAGATGACATTTTATCTGAAAATGTCAGCAATCACGCGACGCTTCGCCTTAATTTCATATGTCTCTGTCATGAGCAGTACACGACACCCTAACATATGTATTCATTAAGTTTTGAGATGAATATTAAAATAAAAATGATAAACCTGTGGATACTGCCCACAATTATGTACTGTGTCCTGAGCATAAGACAGTATGCATAATTTATATAATAAAATACGTTGTCTTAAATTATTCTTTTCACAGATAAAGTTGAGTGGTAGAAAGGATAATTATCATATTTTCAAAATAAAAAAGTGACATAAATGATCAGAATGGAATTAAGATGCAACTCTGTGTGTGTGTGCACGTGCACATGTGCAGGTGTGTGTGTGTTTGGAGAATGGACCAGTGAGATGGCTCAGCAGTTGAAGGCGCTTGTCACCAAACCTGAGTTTGTCCCCCAGGCCCCACATGGTAGAAGACAAGGACTTGCTGTGATAAGTTTTTCTCTATGGTCCACATTCGAGCTGTTGCTTATACACATGCCATTACACACAAACACAATAAACAGATAAATGGATAATAAATAATCAAATAAACGTGATTTAATTTTTGAAAAGAAACAGACTTATGTGGGCACTGTTAAAATATTTAGATATTCCTTTCATCTAATTCTTTTAAAAGAAGGAAAATCTTGAAAAGCAGTTTGGTGTTCCCAACAGACATGCAAAGACATCTCTGTCCACCAGGTGGTGGAAGCGCACCATGCACACTCTTCATCTTTTATTCCTTAATCCTTTTTATTCCGTGGTCATCTCCTTTTCTGTCATAAAGACCTCCCACTTCAAAAAGCCATTTTAGGCGGCACTGGCTGGTCCAGAAGCCATGCACATCCCACACAAAGCACAATGGCTAGCAGAAAAGCCTCGACAAATAACATCACCAAGCTGTTCACCAGCCCCTTGTGAGGAGCAGCCGTTACTCATCTCGACTGTGCCGGTCTGGACTCTCTGAGTCAAGGTGCAGAGGATGATTTTGCATTTCTAGTTTTAAGACACATTTTGAAGAATACACTTAGAAAATCGTCCTTCACCTTGGTCCCAGGAGATGGCCACAACATTTTTTCTGACCGTGAGTGTAGGTCAGAGGGGCTGAGTTTTGAGATGGGAGGACCAGAAGAAAACCAATTTTCTTCACACACACATCCCCCCAAAAGAATAGAAGACCCCAAAACAGTTAATAATCACTGTTAGAGAGTTAATCTTTCACCTAAAATGTTAGCCTGTGCCCTGGCTCTTTGACGTCACACACCCTAGCTACTCCTACTGACAATAAGTTTCCAGTACCTCTATTCACAAGCTTTGTCAGTCACCTTAGAAAAGTTACCTCCACTCCTTATCTCTGTTTTCTACTTATACGAAGCAGAGAAAATAGCAGAAGCCATCTCAGGAAATAACATAATTGAAATAATTCACATAAACTAACTCTCTCTCTCTCTCTCTCTCTCTCTCTCTCTCTCTCTCTCTCTCTCTCTCCTAGCACATCAGCACACAGTGTGGCTCTAACACATTTGTCTAGGGATCCTCTATCCTATGCCTGGGAAAGGGAGGTGAAGGAAGAGCCGAGGCAGTAGAGAATTTAAGCAAATCTAGTATGTCACTGTTATTCAGTGGTGATGCCTAGTGAGATTTCCTCAGAGGGTTATAGCGTTCAAGCGTGACACAGCTAAGTCACCTTTGAACTTCAGTGTTGAAATCTGGGGTTATCTCATTCAGGAAGAGTATTATCTTTCTGTTCTTCTTTGGCTTCTCTCTAGACAACAACTTAGACCATAAGCTCCCGGGTCTCTGAATTCTATGGGTACTTAGTGCGTGTCTATCTGTGCCGGTTCTACATATATCAGTGGTTTAAGACTTGGTATCTCCAAATCCCTTCAAGTGCCAAAATCAACATGCAACCTCGCCATGAATGGGTAGCCAGCCTGTCCTCCTGCCTGTCAGCATCAAGGTCTTGCAGAGTGTGGTGAGATTCATCTAATACATGCTATGAACTCATCTTCCTAAGAAGTGAGGTATAATTTCAAGAGCTACAAAAACTTGGAAATTGGGTTTCAGGCTTCGTTATTCCACTCAATAAGAACAATTTTCTTTTAAGTATGAAGGAAAATTACTTCATTTGTATGTCTTTGTAAGCTATTTGACATAATTAAGCTAACAAAATAAGCATGATGAACACACATATCAGACCCAATTTCCTGACTTTTAGGGAAAAGATTCTCTTATATGAAGTTCTTTCTTATACAATAGTTTTTCCAATTATACAAGCAGTGGTAAAATAAATCTGCCAATATTAGACAGGGTGGTAAAATATAATTCTGAGACTAATTTGGCTGCAAGGGACTGGGCCATTGCATATGCACATGCTAGAGATGGGTGCAAGTTTTGACAATAGGCAAGAATGAAAAACATCACACATGGAGTTCCCAGAGCATGGTGTGTATTGTCATAGTTTTTAAAGTTCTCCTTTTAATTGGACAGTCAATACAAGTTGACATAACTCGTATAAGTAAAAGGTCTTTGGGGACTGAATGATTTTTTTTTACATAATAAAAAATGTTCCCAAGACCAAGCCATCTTAACTTTTGAGTACAGCACTCATGACTTTGCTTACTCAGGCCACGAGCAAAATATTAGCATGTTCGGAATTCTGCCTCATAGTTCTTCAAAGAAAACAAACCATCTCAATGTCCAACTGAAAGTTATAGTCATTCGAAAGTCTCTTTCAGCATAGGGATTAATGGCAGAACTATACAATCCAGCACTTTAGAAATGATTCATTGCTACGTTTTTTTCCAATTATCAAATTTATTTCAAGTGAGACACAGTAAGACATGAATAGATTTTTTTTTTCAAAGTAACATAACAAGACCTACAAAACTGCTTCCTTTGCTGATCTTTTTAAATACATGTGATTGGATGTGTTTCTCTGTGTGCACATATGGACATGCAGGTGGACAATTTCATGTATTCATGAGTCAGGATCGTCCATTGATCTGAAACTCACCATTAGGCTAGACTGCCTGGCCAGTGAGCCCCAGAAATCCTCTTACTTCCATATCCACAACACTAAGCTTCCTTGCCAGGCATTTCCATAGGGATTCTGAGAATCAAACACATATTCTACTGGTTCCTGAGTGACCCCTGTAGCACTGTCTAACTCCTAAAGATTAGTAAATAATGACACATATGGAACAGTATGATTCACCTGAATAAAAACTGTGTGTGCTTGAGAAAGGCAGAGTGGTACATACACATCATTTCAGTGGTCAGGAGTCTGAGAAAGGGACATCACAAGCTGGAAATCACGCTGAGCTGATAAGACCCAGAATCTGTTTCTAAAACTGAAGCAAGGCTTGGACAAATGTCTCCCTGGGTCAAACACTGGCCACACAAGCAGAGTCCCTGAGCTTTGATCCCCTTAAACACCCGAAAGCCAGATTTCCAGCAGCCTGCCTGAAATTGCAGCATGGGAGGCAGAGACAGGGAAGCTATGGAGCAAGCTGGCTGGCTACAGTCGTCGAAACACTAGGTTACAGGTCCAGTCAAGAGGCCTTGCATCACTTTATAGCAAGCCTTGGAGGAAGACAATCAATAGCAATGACAGACCTCTAACGCAGACATTCACACATGTGCACTTACACACGTTAGAACATTTATATACATACATGTTTACATTCATACACACACACATATATCCTTTCAAAAAAAAAAACCAAAACGTGAAAAAATGATTTTCATTCAAGTTCTCAAAAGACATTTAATGAGCTAAAATGACGTGAAAGACTGAACATCATGTCATTAGAGACTAAGTTTAGGATAAACAAAACAAAATACACAAAGACCTTTCAGGGACTGTTGACAGTTATGTAACATGAGCACGGAGTGCTAGCCTACACTTCTGCTCATCTCTAAAATCCAATCTAGTAGAAAAAGAGAAAAAGATAAAATGCAAGAAGGAAAAGGTCAGTCCCGGGGCAGGGAGAGACAGCCAAAGGTAACTCCAGAGCTCACCAAGAGCATCACATTTTCTCCCATTTTATACCCGTGACATATACTGGAATATAGAATGAATTTTTTTTATCCAGATAGTGTTACTTTTTGCCTTGATAAATTTTCTTGAAAGTGGTCAAAAGAACATACTATGTTATGGTAGCATGCACAGTGTTAAGCCATCTCCATTCTGGTCATTACTTCTATTGTGATACTCTCCATTTCGATAACAGTTAAGAACAGATGTGTACGAGCACATTTGGTTCTCAGGGCAAACCTACTATGCACCGAGGAGAAAGAGCGGTGTGGATATGCTTCAGACTCTCTCCATCATCAGCTGGTAGTCATGCCTACAGTTCTGAGAATCCACCTCTCTCCTTCATATTCCAAGTTTGCTCAGAAAAGATGGAATCACACTGGCTTTATTTTTTTTTTCTTTACTTGATTTCGTTCAGTCAACTTTCCTATTTGGTTATTGGGGTTGACTACTGTCTTGTATTCATATTGGTCATCTGAATTTCTCCTGTTCTATCAATTGTCTCTCTCTGTTACTCTAAACACAATTATGTCAAATCACTTATAATCAGAAAATCATGGTTTATTATGTAGGAGCATAATTGCATTCCCATCAGCCATATATAATCATGAAAACCAACCCAGCCTTATTTTACTCAGTTTTAAACCAATCTGTCTATATACTAAGGAAATTAAGCTTAAATTTTTCTTTAAGGGTACACTGTGGAAACAATTTTCATCTTCTGCTAGACTTATTCTTCTTCCATCTTATCTCACTGTGATCCCTGAGAATTTGACTCTATAAAATGTGTTGCCTGTTCTGCCTTGGTCTCTGGCTCCTCACTGAGCCAACAAAGTTGCCAGGTCTTACTTAGTGCAAGTCCTAGCATACAGTCAGCTGTTGTTGCTTCCTGCTTCTCTCACTTCTGTCTTTCTGTCACCTTATGTGTGGCAACTGCATGGCTCTCACTTTTTCAAGCAAGTTAAATTTGCCCTTTGAGAAGTTCATACATGTATATAATCCATTCCGGTTAGTCTAACCCTCACCTTCTCTATCCCCCCACCCACCTCTATCAGTCCCCTCTTTATCCCTATTCAATAACTGATTTCTTTTTCAGACCACGTGGTCCACTTTGCTAATGGCTTCCATTTCATTGGTGGGTTCATCGGCAAGCTTTTGTTGACTTTTCTAAATTTTACTGTATCTCAATGCTTGAATCAAATGAGGTCTTTCCAAGCTCCAACTGAGGGGTCCTAAGAGAGCTATCAAGAAAGCAATGCTTGTCTCCTTAACATTCTCCCCTACCCCTGATATTTCACTTAGCCACAAACACTGCCGTTCAACAGTAGGCAAATGTTTACTTCAAATCTGGCTGAGTGGTATTAGGAGTAAATAGTGAGCCTGAAAAACCCAAACAAACGTTTGTTAGCCGTCTCTAACGTTTTATCTAATGTCCACAGCATCCAATGCAATGTCCCTACAGGCATTCTCAAATCCTCTTAACCTTTGATGCATCACTGCTTTAGCTTGAGTCTCTGTCTTCTTAATACATGCCTCTGCCTTGCAAAATTCTCACACTGTATCTCTTTCCTATCTCTCTGTCATTTTTCATGATGTTCCTCCCACTTTGGGGACAAGTGTGTGTGTGTGTGTGTGTGTGTGTGTGTGTGTGTGTGTGTGTGTGTGTGTTTGGATTTGCTTTCTCCTGAAATCCATCCTACTGTTTAAAGCCAACTCTCTTTCCATCTTTCAAATTTTTAACACAGAAAGATGAACACTACAAGATATTCTCTTTTAGTTCATATCTCTGATTGGAACAACCACACACACACACACACACACACACACACACACACACACACACACACATTATGTGTTTGTGGTTTGAGTGTCTTTGAGATCTTCTAAATTTTATTTACTGAAATCAGCATTGTATGGAGCTAATATTTTCAACTAACTTTTAGCTGGAAAAGGAAAAGATTTGGGGAATATTAAAATAATTCTATGTGAATAGAAAAGTTCAACTTGTAAAGACAAATCATCATTTGGAAGTGAATTGGGGTTAATTTATGACTTAATATAGTATATTAATATAATGCCACTTTTAAAGATACATGAGCTGGTACTTTGCTTAAAATACTTAATAAAGGGATATTTTCCAATCCTCAAATGCAATTAAAACCACACATGTGTTATTGATCTAACTATTCATAGGAAACTTGACTGATGTACTGTGGAGGCTATTTAATAATTACGATTTGAGATTCAAGCAAGACCCATAATGGAAGTGACTAAAAACATCACAAAAACTAAGCCTCCATTTCTCCTTCTTTGAATTCCAAAGTATATATCAGTGTGTGTGTTGAATGTAGATGTTTGAGGGGTTTCATATTTACCAATGAACCAACTCAAGACAGTCTTGAAGAAATTGGTAGGGCAATCTCTTCTGCAGCTGCCTCCTGACATTTCCTAAGCTGTTCTCACAGCTGCATGGTGAAATGCTGGAGGACTCATGGGAAGCACAGCTGTGCTTCCAGATACAGCTGGGCCCCAGGGGTGGGGGAAGATGGGGTGGAGCCCCGCTTAGCAAATGCCACCCACTCTTATAGACCCAGGCTAATGTGATTTGTATGAGGTTAGTAGCAAAGAACAGAAATGTAAATAGTTCTGACTTCACAGTGAAGAACCGAGTCCACATTCTCTCCTTCCCTCACAATACACACCACATACATATACATGCACACAGGCAGGTCCGTGCACGTGCGCACACACACACACACACACACACACACACACACACACACACACACACACACTTGCTCTATTTTGTTCTGTTTCTTTGTGGAGTTAATCTCACTGGATTATCACTTGAAATGACACTAGTTTGAATCTGCATTGACCCCCGAAGGGAGCTTTACACATTGAACAGCCGTACCAAAAAGGAATCAGAAGAAAGGAAAAAGAAAGGAAACCCAACATTTCCATGCATGTAACCAAGAAAACAGACTAAAATTATATAGAGAGTACAACTACTTAACCTAAAAACAACTGGATAAGATATGTACTGAATCAAAATCTATCAAGCAGAATATCCATTGCATGGTTGTAAAGAGACATTTTTAAATCACTGTTAAAATGTTTTGTACACAGTACAATATTCTGTAAAATATATCTTCCAAATTTATTTGTTTATTTTTAACAAACTTATTTAAGTTAAACTTTCAGTTCAAGGCTATGGTGTTGTTAGTATAAAAATCAGATTCACTCTCCTTGATAGTTTAAAACATAAGTAATAATGCTTGCAACCTTAATTTATTCTGAAGTTGAACTCTTTAAAAGAAACAAGACACTAGTGTTTAGCTTACTGTCATGTTTCTTTCATGAGAGAATCCTAAGTACACTATAACTTTTAACTATTATTTAACAAAATATATTTGATGTGGTGCCCTTAAATGTTATCTAATATATGGATAAAACTATATGTATAAGCAAAATAACAAATACTGAAAACAAGATGAGACAGTGCATTAGTATAAATTGAAGACAAAGCAAAATAATGTTTGCTTTTTTATGATAAGTATTTCCCCTAGTTCCTTACAGTGTCGTTTGAGCTTGCCTTCAGTTGGCGTCATGACAATCATTTGATTTATCTTTCTATCTGTGTACTAAAGCTCCGCTTGGTTTTTATTTGAGGAGAATGAACAGTTCTTGGTAGGAAGCTGAGTTTATCAACCTCAGAAGAGGTCCGTGTCAGAATCTATCTATCCATCTTTGCACAGAATTCTGCAGGGACTTTTGCTTTAAAAAAAAAAAATCAAATCAATTTAAAAACACACTGACAGTAACTAGCAAAATATTCAGTTATACACAGAGAGAGAAAGAGAGAGAGAGAGAGAGAGATGCAGTTAGCAGTGCCTACATTTTATATGTCTCAATTGACATTAGCATTTTTCTCTCTTCTGTACACACATTTAGGTAATGTTGTCATTATGAGTTCATCAGTTATTCCATTAACAAAAATATTCTCTTTCCTGCTTTTTCCTGGCACATGCTTTCTTCCTCTCCCTTCCCACATATATCTTCTTCCAGTAACTAATCTCAACAGCCCTGGCAGTAAGAATATGAAGTGCTTAGTGTAAGCTTTGACCGAAAGATGGAAGCATGCATGACTGTCATTTTGCTCTAAAGCACAGAATTAAAGGCATGCTTCACTCTTTCCTTTAAATGTCTGTACTTATTAAATTCTCTTTATAGATATCTATCTATACTAGAAATAACCATGGTCCTATATGTTAGAATGCAGATGAGATTTGAAGAGTGCATTCTATAACTTCAGCAGCAACTTAATTAGCAGAATACTCTGTGGTTAGAGACACTCCAGGGAATGAGACTTTGACACACTGGAAATAAGCACCCTGGACTTTATCCCACTCTCATTGATGCGGATAAAACTGGTGATTATGATGCGGGTCAGAAGGAAAAGGAGATGTTTATACCCAGACCTTCATTTAGAATACAAGAAAAAAAAAAAGCATTTCCAACCAACATTCTTCCCACTAATGCCTGGACAGCAATGACTGAAGGGAATAATTGAATCAGTAGAGAATCTGGGAGTTGTAGCTACGTTTGGCTAGCTCTCCATGCATCACTAAATGCCTTGTCATCATGGTTCCGGGTATCCAGGGAATGCAGATGGATGAAAGCTAAGACTTTGGGAGAATTCCATGAGAAACAAACACATAACTTTGGGGGTGGGGGGGTGATAGCAAAGATATAAATAGTGATTAACGAATGAGGCCAGTAAGGTCCAGCTGAGATGAGCCATTTGGCCTACAGGAGAGTAGCTTGGATTTTTAAATTAACCTTTAACTTAGGTGGTAAATGTCATTGCATATCATTATGTTTAGAGTCCTGTGTCACATAAGTACCAATATATCATAATCTATATACAGACAGATTCTATATCCCAGATATAACTAACCGTATGTTTGAAAAATTCAGGCTGGGTGTAGTGGCTCATGCCTTTATTTCCTGCACTTAGGAAATAGAGGCAGGTGGATCTTTGTGAGTTCAAGGCCACTCTGGTCTACACAGTGACTTCCCAGTTAGCTGGGGTTTTGGAGAAATACTCTGTCTCAAACAAATAAACATTCAAAAAAAAAAGCAATAATAACACAAAATATTCGGAATGTTGCACATGAACCAAACATGAGAAGATTTTCTCTGCTTGTCATCATTCCTTAAGAAACACAAATATTTGCATGGCGTTTGCATTGCATTGGCTTAAGAAGAACTCCAACAATAACATCATTAAAATGCACAGATGGTGGGCATGGGGCATATTCAAACACTAAGGAACTTAGCCTCTGCAGATTTTGATACCCTGATGAAAGGAGTCGATGGATGTACCTCATAATTACTAAGGAATAAGTGAATATGTGTGTACAAGTATGTGTGGCTAGAGAATATTCATAGATACATAAAATATGCTTTACACACACACACACACACACACACACACACACACACACACACAGAAAACCACTTTGATGTAAGAGAATATTATTAATGGTTATGACTGCGAGACACATACCATGGTTTCCCATAAAATTTATTCTTGGGATTCTGTGTTTTAGTTTTACTATTTTGCACTTTAACTTCAGATCTTCTTGAACAAATTCGGACTTGCTGAGAGCCAGGAAATAGAAATATAGTAATGTCTTGAGACATGAGATTGAGTTATACCTTATGGTAAGTCTCTAGTTAAGAGAAGGCAAATATTCATTTCATTGCCTAAGAGTCCAGAGGAGCATGTAATTCAAATGGCTTGTTAATTTATAGACTTAACCTTCAACACTTCATAAGATAGACAGAAAAGACTTAAGCAATTTAAATCACACACTGGGTCGTTTGTTGGCACACTACCTTTTGCAATTCCTATCTCACTAATTACTATTACTATTACTATTGACTATATTATTTCAAACTCTCTTCATGATTAAGAGTAGCTTATGAGTCAGAAAGTTTCCAGTCAGTTCTTTATGTCTTTCACCCTAATTCATCACAAGTTTTCCAACCACTATTAAAACACTTTCACATCTAAATGTAAAGGGCCATATCCTGACATTGATCCCCGTACGGAACTCCCATCGAAGTCGATGAGAGTCTTACATAGAAATCAATGACAGGATATGGACCTCGAGGCTGGACCATCTCTCCCCTGGAACCTCTATTCATTGACACACAGAAATTTGAGAAGATTGAAAAAAAAAATAATAAGAGGCATAAAGCAGAATGCTTTCAGGACGAGCTCCATGGCTCTCTGGCAAAGCTCATTGAGAATTGGATGCCAGCTATAGTTTTGCAAAAAAGGGTAGATGGATCTGTAAAGCTGCCAACTTCAGCAGTGATGTGCTTGGCTAGAATTTCATCTCTCACCATTCAGGTGAGCAGGACTTGTTTTAATCACAGCTCTGTGTTGGCATGACATCACCTTCTAAACCAAATGAGTCTCCCTGGTTCTGTGTCTGAATTGGAAATCGTAAAAATGTTTTTACAAAATCTACTTTCTATTCAAAACATGAATAACATTGAGCATTTTATAGCATCTTTTCTAATAACAAACTACTTGAAATATTCTGCTCTGCCATAATGCTAGAAATAATCCTCTAGATTTAAAATTGGTCCTTTTGCTTCCAATGCATGCAAAGCATCTCACAGGTATTAAGAGTGGTTCGTTTTTGTAAGGCACACTGGACACAGTTTTAGATCTTTTAGAAAATGCAAACAACTTAAAATAAACTCAAATTCACCATTTCTTGCCACTGCTGCTGTATCCCATTCTTCTACCCAAAAGTATGAAGGAGATAGGAAGTTTGAGCTATTCAAATTTGAAACAAGCTAAGGATTAGTTTTCTGGAAAGTTCATGTGATTCGCTTTGTTGCTCATGCTATTCACCTTGTTTAAAGTGAGAAAGCCAATTGTTCACCTTGGCCCTGATTTACTTGAAGATAAATGGAAGGGACTGTCTAGAATTGCTGGCTTTCAAATTTTATCTTACTTTACAATTGTCTAGACCGCCCATGGAACCACAGGTTGCTGGGCCTCACCGCCAAAGTTTTCGATTCAGTAGAAATCCTAAGTCAACTCTAGGGTGTCGACTGAGAATCTGTGTTTCTAAAAAGCTCCCCAATACTGCTGTTACTGGTGTTCCAAGATCCCATCTGGAGAGCCTCTGATCAATAGACCCCGAGCCTCAGCAGGTGCAAGAACCACCTGAGAAGTTGTATGACTCCACCACCATCCTCCCCACAACCCTTTTTAAAAGCTTGCCAAGCTAGGGTTGCATGTGGGTTTTCTCATTTTAATGAATCCAGCAGATGATTCTGAGGGAGTTCATGACAGAACATTCTGAGGCCCTTCTAACAATGAAGATAGCATGACCTCCTCACAACCCTTTTATGAAATTAGTAACAAGGCAAACAGCCTATGGAAAAGCACAAAATAGTCACTGGGGACAAATATATCTAATGACAATGACAGACCACATTCCATTCTAGATTTTATTATATTCTGTGACTTACAGTTATGTAATTTATTATTCATAATTATGTAAGCAGGTATTTTTCCAATAAACAATAAGGCAACTAGTTACTATCCTTCTAAAATTAGCTATTCATCTGCCAGATCAAATACATTTTATGTATTTTGATGATGGCTTCTTTGCTTGGACTAACAATTATAGAGTTATTCCTGATTACTTTAGAGAAAATATATAGACTGAATTGGGAATGGTTTATAAATTATAAGGATGTTTAAAGATGTACTTACTTTTTATTAGATATTTTCTTTATTTACATTTCAAATGTTATCCCCTTTCCTGGTTGCCCCCACTCCCCAAAAACCCCCTCTCCCCTTCCCTCTGACCCTGCTCACCAACACACCCACTCCTGCTTCCTGGCCCTCACATTCCCCTACATTGGGGCTTAGAGCCTTCATAGAACCAAGGGCCTCTCCTTCCATTGATGACTGACTAAGCCGTTCTCTGCCACATATGCAGCTGGAGGTGTGAGTCCCACCATGTGTTTTCTTTGGTTGGTGGTTTAGTCCCTGGGAGCTCTGGGGGGGGGGGTTACTGGTTAGCTCATATTGTTGTTCTTCCTATAGGGTTGCAAACCCCCTTCAGCTCTTTGGCTAATTTCTCTAGCTCCCTCATTGGAGACCCTGTGCTCAGTCCAATGGATGGCTGTGAGAATCCACTTCTGTATTTGTCAGGCACTGGCAGAACCTCTCAGGAGACAGCTATATCAGGATCCTGTCAGCAAGCAAGCACTTGTTGGCATCCACAATAGTGTCTAGGTTTGGTGATTGTATATGGGATGGATGCCCAGCTGAGGCAGTCTCTGAATGGTCATTCCTTCAGTCTCTGCTCCACACTTTGTCTCTGCAACTCCTTCCATGGGTATTTTGTCCCCCCCTTCTAAAAAGGATTAAAGTATAGACACTTTGGTTTTCCTTCTTTTTGAGTTTCATGTGTTTTGTGAATTGTATCTTGGGTATTCTGAGCTTCTGGGCTAATATCCACTTAAAGTGAGTACATCTCATGTGTGTTCTTTTGTGATTGGGTTACCTCACTTGTGATATCATCCTGAGTGAGGTATTTACTTTTATTATGTTCATGAGGGAAGTATGTGGACATATGACCACGGAATACAGAAGAAGTTGTCAGGTCTCCTGGAGCTAAACTTTCTAGGAGTTGAGATCTACCTTGTGTAGGTGCTAGGAATTCAACTCAGTACCCCATGAGAACAGGAAACATTGTAAATGGCTAAGACACCTTTTTAGCCCTATTTGCAATTATTTTAATTAAACATCTACTTGAAGAAGTATGTCTCCTTAAGAAGACTCTCTAAGCCAGATGTGGTGGCATACACCTTTAATCACAGTACTCCGGAGACAAAGCAGGGAGACCTCTGGGAGTTAAAGGCCAGTCTAGTCTACATAGTGAGTTCCAGGTAGGGCAATGCTATATAGAAAAATCCTGTCTCCCAAAAAACTCTCTGTACATTAAGATTACAGAATATAATGTTTCTAATTTGTCATCCATTATTTTGATAAGTGTTCATTAATGTAAAACTGTAAAACTGTACCATTTGCCTCACAGAGAGCACAATCAAACCATTCAACATGATTGAGCGATTTAATTCTCCACGAGGGGGTCATTTCTACAATCATCATTGTTGACCTACTAACGAAATGAAGTCTTCCTTTGTACCTTGGAAAATAAAATATTCTGCTTCAACTCTTCATTTGCATGGTGAAACTGCTGCTGAATTAGATGATCTATAAGGGCAGGCCTCATCTCTCTCCAGTGTCTTTGTACTTTAAGGCAATAAAGTTGAACCACATGTCTACTGTGCTGTGAAATAAAATCATCTGAGAGACAAACCTTGGGGGACATCAGTAAAGGGGTTTCTAAATTAGGCTAACAGGCATGGGAAAGCCCGCCTTGACTATGGACAGCACTATTAGGGAACCAGACTGCAGAGGAGAAAATGAGCTGAGTACCAGTATCCATCTCTCTCTGCTCCCTGACTATGGTTATAATGTGTCCTGCCCTTTCCCACTCCCAATGCCATGTCTTCTCCACCATGATACATTACACCTTCACACTGTGACCCAAAATACACTCTTCCTTATAAGTTGATGTTGTTAGGTATTTTGTTGCAGCAATCAGAAAAGTAACTGATAACACAGGTTGAAATTTTTATGCTGATAGGTAACTCAGATCTAAATTTTAATTAATATTGTATTTTTATTCTCCTTTAGTCTCCTAAACTATAATATTTCTTTTTATCTGAAAATAAAGTATTCCTCCAACCTGACCACTTATTAACATACTTCACCTTATGATTACTTAGTAATTTGCTTTCTTCGTTAATCAAAGGGTTGGGTATCAGAAATTAATTTCTCTGATGATCTGTATATTTTCCATATACTGTACCTCTTATGAGTGCTATAATTGTAACCCTTTATAATTGACAGACATTAATTACTGAAATTGTACTAGAATTTCCATATAATTTTATATCAGAGCCACATGAATACTGAATACCTTCATCATGTTTAGAATACAAATGAGGGAAATTAATTTCCAGCTATTAAAATATGTAAGACTTGCATGAATATAAGAATAAGACACACAGATTCCTGAGAACTCTATCACAAATAACATTTTCTTATGTGTTCAAGTATATTAATTCCAAAGGAGTTATGGTCCTTTCATTAAAACTAATCCAGTTGTTTCTTAATGGATGGCTTAGAAGATAGGAAGGAGGTAAGAACCATAACATTCAAATCTCACAGACAAGGGTAGCAGTATAGAGTATCTGTCAGTGCCTGTAGCAGGTTCATCTTCTATATACTCATATCCCTGCAGTTCTCACAGCCTCGAAGTCTTATAACTCATAAGTAATTTCAGCCACCACTACATGGAACACTCCAGAAACTCAAATATTTTTAGCAGACTATCCTAGATTGGACATCCCTGCATGATCTTATATTGATAAAACATGAAAAACACATATTTATACTCACATCTTCTAGGGATAAGGCTGTATCTATCAGCAGATACTCAAAGAAGGAAGGCTATGATGCCTCATGTTAAAGGGACACTGGGATGAACTAGCCAAACCTCTTTTAGTCACCAAGCAGGTTCATGGCTGCTCTCTAGTTGAGCATTGTAGTTCCTCCAATTCAAGCTACTGGTTTCATGTCTTCCTGTTTCAATGCTCCACACGATGCTGTCAACTCCATTTGGTCAAAGCCATATATGCTACCCCACTGCTCACTAACTTTCAGACTACTTTCATATCCTACTATATATGTGTTTGGATGGATGGATAGATTGATTGATAGTTAGACAGACTTTTAAAAAAATGTTAAAATGAAGTTAACCTATAACGGGCAAAAATGAACCAAGGTACCATAGACTAAGAAATAAAAGGCCATTTGCCAGGTATGAAATTCTTCTTTTGGAGTTGTTGGACAGTGATAGACCCTAAACCCCTCCCACCAGAAGCAATACAGATGCAGAGAATAAGAGGCTGATAAAGGGAACATGATAAGTCATAACCCCAGTCTCAACAGTCAGCAATCATTGCTGGAAGCGGGGGCAGAGAGAATGTAAGAGCTTGAGGTGGCAGATGACTACAAAGAAACATTATGTTCTACATACAGCAGGGCAGATGCACACAGGAACTCACAGCAGCTGTGGCAGCGAGTACACAGTCTGTGCATGTCCAAGACAGACCACATCCCAGCAGGAAGAGAGAATTTAGATTAACAATCCCATTCAAGCCATAGACATATTGGTAGCCAGTAGCTTCTGGAAGAGGGAAAGAGCTTTCTCTATGAGTGAGGCCCTGAGTAGATTGACTACAGTCCAGTACATCCACACATCCAAGAATATTTGGGCAGTACAAAATTGGTTATGAAAGATTTAAAAAAAAAATCAATAAGATAAATCAGGCACAGTGGCATGCACACCTTTAATCCCAGCACTCAGAAGGCAGATGCAGGTGAATGAACTTCTACAAGTACAAGGTCAGTCTGGTCTACATAGTAAATTCCAGGAGATCAGAGCTATATAATAGAGAAACTCTGTCTCAAAACAATAAGGACAAAATTAACCAAGAAAGGAAAACCTTGGCAAGGTAAGGATGTGGGAGAAATGTGGATGAGTTAGGGAAGGATAGAATAAGATCAAAATGCACTGTATGGAACTCTCCAAGAACCACAAAATAAGACCGAATTCTCTGTGTGAAGGTGTATCTCAAACATATTTGCATCCTCTGTATCAACCAAGCCCCAGGGATTCTTGTTTCTGAATTCCCCCACTGCCCTATAGCTTCCATGTTCTAGCTTCAACTGGTCCTTCCTGTGTTACCTGCTGTGTCTTGTTTCCTACCAATATGCTCATTTGTCCTTCTGTCAGCCCTCTCTTTAAATACTCATCACCACTTTCTTCTGAAAAAACCTGTCCTGTCTCTTTATTGAGGTTCCTTCATTTCTCCCTCTTTGGACCAATTCTTCACACTGAAATATCTAGCTTTCAAAGCTAAAATTAACACTTCCTGGGACACCTTCTAAGGACTGCCTGCCTGTGGGATATTAGCCCTTTCTTATCCTAGTACATTTCTTAAGACTTTGTATTTATTAAACCTAATTTATTATTTGAAATATTTTATCTATTTATAGTTATTAATTATCATAAATTATAATTTTCTAAAAGTATAATATTGAATAAATTACATTATGTAGTTTCTGTCTTATGATATTATGTTTCTTGAAGACAAAGTTTGAATTATATTTCTTTTCTATCCCATAATATCATGTATACATAGTCTTAACCATTAAAACATTCAGAGTTACTTGCCTATATATGAATAAAAGAATACGTGAACAGTCATTCAGATTTTTCTGGTTATGACAGGAGGTCATTGCTCATTTTTCTAATGAAGGCATGAGCTTTGAAGAAGCATAGAGCATGGACCAAGGTCACAAGTGATCCAAACCTTGTATTTGGGGTGGAATGGGCTTTGATGAGACCTGATCCCAGTCTCTTATCTATGCACAATGATGTCTCTTTTCAGACATGAAAATATACTTTAATTTCTTAAAAGTAACTACAGTTCTGTTATTGTATAATTCTAAATATCAGCTTTGCTGTTTATTATCTGTGACTTGTATTTCATTTTCTCATCTGTGAAATAATGCTCAGAGTGTAATGCTCTCAAACCTCCTTCCAACTGTAATGCTACCTGCTTCTATTATAAGATCATTCTTTCTTCTCTCCAGGAAACAAAACAAAAACAAAAACAAAAACAAAACAAACCCCCCACAGGTTTCCCAAATATTATGCTGTCATATTACCCATAAAGCATTCTATGTGATGGCTAATTATCAAAATGCGATAGTGATACATACTATAGAGTTTAAAAAAAAAAAAAAAAAAAAAAAAAAACAAAGAACAAAACATCCTAGTGACTTACAAAAGGGGAAAAAGAATCCCAGCCAGGAATAGTCTCCCATGCCTATAATCCCAGAACATGAGATACAAAGGAAGGATTACCATGAGGTCAGAGTCAGCCTGGGCTACAAAATGAGACTTTGTCTCAAATTAAATAAGATATTAAGATAAGACAAAAATTAGAAAGCAAAACTATGTCAAGGATTCTTTAATATAAGACTTTTTAGAGACATTTGAAGCTTCAGAAAACTAGGAGAAGAAAAGTCAATTTTATGGAAGTGATATTCAACATAACTGGTCTCATTGGGGAAAGCACGCCTAGAGTTACTCAGTGTAGCAAATACACAGAGGAAGAAAACGTCTACCGTTTAGTGTGAGTTTCTCATCAGCAACCAACTATGCAGTTATTTTTTTTTTTCATTCTTAATACTCCAAAGGTGAATAAAAAGTATTTTCCTCCCTGCCTCCTAGGTAAATAATTCATGCTAATTTATAAAGGCTCTTCCGTATATAGGTTTTCAGATATGAATACCTGCTATGAAGTCACATACATAATGACCTTGGTCCACTCTATTTATATTTTATTGCCTTCTCATGGTTTTGTGGTATCTCCCAATTTATTTATTCCACCCTAAAAGAAATTTTCACTTCACTCAATTCCAATGCAAATTTCTAGAACAAAATCCTGGTGTCACTACCCAGTTGGTCATGTAATTCTCTACCCCATATGCTTCATTTTGGTAATGAAATCCTTAATGCTAAAAAAGGCATGTTCTACTCCCTGATTGTAGATATTTGTCATCTGCATAGTCTTCAAGCAAGCATGCTTTATTCTCTTTAAATACAGAACACAAAACGATGAGCAATGAGAGGCAGCAGAACATCAGAAGAGACGTTAGTGAGTGAGATGAGAACTAATAGAAAAGAAAATGGTCTATTTATAGTCAAGAGGCCAAATGCATCCCTTTAAGATCTCTAGATTCAGTAACATGAACGAAATCTCATGCTTTCTAAATTCATTTCACAAACGTATTACTTTCTGTTAGGATGCATTGATTCTCAATTGATATCAGGGCCTTAAATCAAATTTAACTTACTGTGCTTTCTTGTTATACAGAAGTCTGAGCCAAATAATAACAGGTGATAACAAGGGGAATTAATCCTCAATGTCACTCAACATTACAAACAACCTTCTGACAAAAAAGGCAGCAATATGTTTTTTTCCTAATAGCAAATAATAGGAAAGATGCAATAACACTTTATTAAGTGGTGCCCAGACAAATACAACTAGCCTGTGGTTTTCTTCCTATACACATCACATATACTTATATATTTTCTCCTCTTTCAAATACAAATCTCTCTCCACATATGGGTGTATGGACATAATTTGTTTTATATTGCACACTTGCCCAAGTATTCCCACATCATAAGCTGAAGAGAATAACTGAACTGTGACAAGTTCTAGTGGTGCTCAATTCTTCCAGAGCCTTGTCACACAGGTGAATTCATTGTCGCCTTCTTAGGAGTCATTCTATAGTTGTGCTGTTATTTAATTCTGGTGATACATACAGCGTGTAAAAGTAAGTTGTGACAATTGCATAAAATAACTGCTGAAGTACGGAGCAATTAAGAAATCTAGTAACTCGGTAGCTAGGGAGATAGTTCAACAGGTAAAGGAAAAGTGAAGACTAGAGATCAGATGCCCAGCATCCATGTAATTATGTAATCCATATGATAGTGACCCACCTACAACCCCAGCACTTGGAAGGCATAGACAAAGGATTCCTGGAACAACCCGGCTAAATGCTAATGAAAGAAGTGAGGTCTGGGTTCAAGTCAGGGACCCTGTCTCAAAATATAAGGTAGACAGTGATTGAGGAAGACACCTGGCCTCTCTGACCTCTCCATACAGACATGGACACGTGCACACATGTATGCCTACACACAACACACTACAACACACACTCTACACACACACACACACACACACACACACTATTTCAATATACATGCAAGTACATACTAATTAATTAAAATTAGAGGCTATTTAGGGAGTGGTATCATGTAGCAGTGTTCCGTAAGGTTAAAGAAAACCTTCCATCTTGGAAACAAGATTCTTCAGGCAGGAAGCAAAGGGAAAAAATGAAGCAGCAGAATATTTTAGAATAGGATGTTTAAAGAGGTGAAACAACAGGATGTTTCAGGAATGTTGGTGGGTGAAGTACATCACCCTGCAAGGAAGCTTCACCTAGAAAGGAAGTAAACAATTCAAAATAGCTTCAGAAAGTCCCTGAAACTGAACAGATTCATTCAACTGCTCCCTCCTTGAGAATACATAAACAGGAAAACTGCTGAGAATCACTCTTAGACCAAGCTACTGAGGAGGTTCCGTGACAAGTCCAGCAACCTGAAAAAGGCAGGGACCCGTCAGCCCAATTCAACCACCTGGAAAGGACACCCTCCAATCTATTGAGCTGCCTACAGGCTGTGATGTGTGCTACAGGTCCCCATATTTGTGAGCTGTCACCCATGATGGAGTGGGCTTTGGTGAAGCATCTCTCTTTGAGTAGTTTCTGCTCCTATAAATATCTCCCTACCAGTATTCGTGTAACCTCAATCAAACCCATGGTTCACCAATCTGGACTTGTTATATCCATACTTCAGTCTGTCATCAGTCTCCTATTCAGGATGAGTAGAGGCTTGCTCATGTATCCTCAGCAATAGTGTCACACAACAGCTAAAAAGACGGCTTGGTGGATAAAAAATACTCTGGGCTTTTACACGGGGTCCAGTTCCCTGTACCCACAAGAGTAGGTCACAGTCACCTATAGCTCCATTTCAAGGAAAGCCAGTGTTCTCCTCTGGTCTCTGTAGGCACCTGAATAGACGCAGTGCACTTACAGATGCACAGGTACACACATGCACATAAAATGAAATAGACAAATCTCTATAAAATAAAAATGAATGGCATATCTGCTGACAAACTTATTTCAAGTCTCTGCAGAAATAGTTCAGTGTTTAACTAAAATCATGTTTATTTCTAAAAGAAGGGCCTACAAGAGGGCTTAACACGTAAGAGAGATTGCTCCCAAGCCCAGAAGGGCCAGCCAGAGGGCTCATCAGGTAACAGATTGCTCCCAAGCCCAGTGACCTGAGTCTTGAGCACCAATATAGTAAAGAGAATGTGAGATAGAAAGTGAGAAAGTGTGTGTATGTGTGTGGGGGGGGGGGAGGGAGGTTGGTCTTAGTGTGTAGACCCAGCTAAGCTTAAACTCACTGCAATCCTCTTGTCTCATCCTTTTAAGTTGTAGTAGTACAAGAATAAGCAGCAGCTATATAATTCACTTTTTCCAGATTTCAGACCTGTTATAATGTGGTTGCAGTGCTTTAGTTTTGCTAAAGAAGTCTGATTCACTTGGAATCAGCAAGTTAATTAGACAGGGAGAATAGCAGTAAAATTGACAGTCCATTCAAATTATAACTCTTCATGAATACAATGCTGACTTGAATTCTGAGGAATAAACATAGATAAGAAACTGCAGAGAGATGTGAAAAAGCAAGAGAACATGGTCAAATTAACTGACCTCAAGGCCCTAACAGCCAAGCTCCTACAATAAACCCTTGGATAGCAGGCCACATTTACAGAAGGAATTATCAGCTTTGGAATGGTTAAAGTGCTGAACCTGAGAGAGGATAGAACTTACAGTTAAACACAAGGCAACAAAGGAATCTGAGCTGAAATGACAAGACAAAGGCTCATGCACAGAAAATTCAACATTTTCCCAGTATAAAAGGTCAGATTTTCCCCTTAATTTATTTATTCACTTTACATCCATATCATAGCCCCCCTTTTCTCCAAGTCCCTCCCTTACACACCCCTTCCCCAGTCCTTTGAGGAAGGGGAGGTTCCCCCCTGATACCAACACCATCCTTGTACCTCAAGTTACTTCGGGACTAAACACATTCTCTCCCACTGAAGCCAGACAAGGCAGCCTTATTAGGGAACAGGATTCATTTACAGGCAACAGAGTCAGGAATAGCCCTGGCTTCAGTTGTTGGAGGACCTGCATAAAGACCAAACTGCACATCTACTACATATATGCAGGGGACCTAGATCCAGCTCTTTGGTTGGTGGTTCAGTCTCTTGGCGTTCTCAAGGGTCCAGTTTATTTGACTCTGTTGGTCTTCCTATGGAGTCCTTACCTCCTCTGCATTCCTTGATCCTTTCCCCCAATTCTTCCATAGACATCCTAAGCTCCATCTAAGGTGTATATTTCTGCATCTGTTTAGGTCAACTGTTGGATGGAGCTTCTCAGAGGATAGTTATGGTACATTTCTGTCTTAAAGCATAACAGAGAATATTAATAGTGTCATGGGTCGGTTCTTGACTGGGATGAGTCTCAAGTTGGACCAGTCATTGGTTGGCCATTCCGTCAGAGTTTTACTCAATAAGAAATGAAAAGCTGTTGAAAAATTCGTAGTAAAAGGAGGAAATATAATCCGTAGTATGTTGCTCTGCTGTGGATAGAGTCAATCAAAGGGGGGTATATTCAAAGTCAGAGGCTGCTTCTCATAAGTCAGAGTGTAAAGAAGTCAGATTCTAACCAGAACACCTTCACAGACTTTAATGTTCAGTAATGAAAAGACAGGTAATTCAGAGCTCATGATTTCACCCCCAGAATAATGAAATCTATGCTTCCCACGGCACATACATTCACTGGGAATTTTGTGGGACTTCAGACTGAATAGAAGTCTTGACTTCAGTTTTCTAAAAGCCAGAAACAACTAAAAGAGTCTACAGTATAATAGATTTTAATGTAATTTCATATTAGGCACACACTTAATGTAACACTGTCAAGTCTCCGTTAAATTCTCTAAACCTCCTTAGACAGCAAATGCAAGGGCTTTGTGAGGTAAGCAGGCTGTCTTTTAGGGATCTTGTTGAGTTACCATCACAACCAAATATGCAACCAAAACAGGAATTTGCTTTCTCGGTTTACACTGGTCCTACTTTACAAAGTGACTCAGCACATGAATCTCACTTTTGTGCCTCAACATCTTTGATGGGTGGCTGGAATCTCTGTAGCTGTAAAAACACGTCCCACCTCTGCTACATATGTATCTGGAGCCATGGATCCCTCCATGTCTACTCTCTGATGGGTGATTTAGTCTCTGGGAGCTCTGGGTGGTCCAGTTAGTTGATTCTGTTCTTCCTATGGGGTCCTTCAGTCCTTCCCCTAGCTCTTCCATTGGGGTTCTTGGTCCTGTTGAGGTTTGGTCGAGCTAGAGAGGTGAGGTGGGAGTTGAAGAGCACCCTCATAGAGAGAGGGATGGGATGGGATGGGGATTGTGGAGGGTAAATGTAAAAGGATAAAATGATTAATAAAAAATACTTCCCACTATTCTACCCATCACATCTGTAACCCAGCCATAAGGAAGACACTGACTTTAAATTACCTGTAAAGGGATCCTAATGGCATTCCCTCCTCATGTTTGAAAGCACCTGTTTTAAAGGGAAGCATGGTACCCGTCAGATGTATCTGTCAGTACCAAGGATGAACTTGAATCCCCCTGGTAAGATGGAACAGGATAAAGGCTATTTGGTAGATCACTAGCAGTCACGGTTTTAGGATGAAGGTTCACCTTGCTTTAGAATTTTGTGACTGTAATTCTATACACATCTTTTGATCACACATTTTAAAGTCTAAAATCTTCCCCCAAGAAGCCACATTCTGGGTGAAGTTTCTGTCATTTTATTTCTTTTTATCTCCCTGTCTGTCCTCCATAGTCTCTCCTATAGTGTACTAACCAACTCCAAGGAACTGGATAGGAGTGGGGACAAAAGTGACAAATGTGCCTGTTCCTCAACAAAGTGAATAATGACTGGCTAGAAGCATCTTCATGAATATTAATGATGCTTAAAAACCAACTCAGAAAGTGACAGATCTATAGATGTAAAAAAGCTAATCATGAGAGACCCATTAGGAAAGAAGGAAGTTGCAGAGGGCTGACCAATCAGTGTTCATGACCATCAGATATTAAAATAAACACATGAAACCTGCTACCTGTTAACCTTAAAAACACTCAAGAGACAACAAAAGTAGTGAGAGAACTTTCTACCATTGTCTAATACTTTGTGGTGTACTTGGTGATCACAAATTCAAATAAAACAGTGTCAAGAGGAGGTTATGTGGACATTGTATTGTTCACCAGGAATTGGCAAAGTCTCATACTTAAAATCAATCAATTCTGAGGCAGCAAATGGCACAAGACTATTGTATTCCAGGAACATCTACTAGAATGAGAGAAAAAGAGGGGGGGAAGGGGAGGGAGAGGGGGAGAGAAAGAGGGAGAGGGAGGGAAGGAAGGAAGGAGCAGAAGGAGGGATGGGAGGTGAGGGGATAAGGGAAGAAATGGGAGTGGGAAGGGAGGGGAGGGAAGGGAAGAGAAAATTTC
>NC_034594.1:47998676-48030825 GCF_900095145.1 Mus pahari
TGGAGGTCAATGTAGTAGGTGCTTCCAAGAGAGTAAGTTTTTAGAGTCTGGATGGTAAAATATTAGAAGACAGGAGAGATGCCTTGTTTTCCAATGGGATGCTTTTTGGAGGCACACAGCCACTGCCTAATGGAGTGCAGTGTGCAGAGAGAGTTCCTAGAAAAGCATGTCATTTCTTCCCATTTGTAAAGTGCACATTCCCACATATGCTAGGACCTTTGACTCCTCCAGGGCTCTCTAAAGTGGCCATGCTCAGCATGTGATCTAGCTTCTTGTCTGCTGCTGTGATAAAATGCCCTGACCAAAAGCAACACAGGTGAGAAGGGATGCACTGTCTGGCTTCAGGTAACAGTCCATTGTTGTGGGGAAGTCAAGGCTGCAACTAAAAGGTACATACACAGAAAATTATACAGACCAAGTGGGCTATATTTAGGAATATGTGTGTATATAAACACACATATATATGCATATATAACAATTAATGACAAAGTGAAGTCATGAATTAGAAAGAGATACAAGAGTATATGGGAGAATTGGGAGGAAGCAAGGGAAGAAAGAAAAAATGTAATTATAATCTCAAAATTATAAGGAATAATTTAAGTGAAAAGAGAGAGGTTAGCTATATCCACAGTCAAGAGCAAAGATAAATGAATGCATGCATACCAACTCAGCTCAGTTTTGTAAATAACTACAGTGCAGTACTCAAACCCAGGGAACGAAGCTGCACACATTCAGTATGCATCTTCCTACTTCAGGTTGCCCAGGTAAGAACATTTCCCAAAAGCTTGCCCATACACCAATCTAATCCAAAATATTCCTCACTGAGACTCTCTTCCCAGGGTTATTAGAAACTGTGTCAAGCTGACAATGACAATCAGCTACCATAGCAGAGTGGCCAAGAGAAAAGAAGTGCTTGATCAAGGGGATCCTGTGAAAACAGTGAGCTCTCTTGGACCTCCTTCTTCTTCTCTGTCACTTTCAGGACAAGAGCTTCCCATGTTTCCATGGTATCCTGAAGCAGGCAGAACTAGGATCTGATCAAGCCACATCTTCATCTCATCTTAAGGACTTCCTAGAATTTTCTAATGTCCTTTGAAGTTCTTCTTTCTCTTCTGCACCCGCGACCTGGCAGTACTGTAGCTTGTGCTTTGCTTACTGTGTAAACAACCCACAGAACCTTTCTACATTCTACTTCTTGAGATCAAAAGTACAAAGCTACCCCATCCAAAATCTCCACTTGTATCTACCTCTACCCAGACTAGCTTCCAACAGTTTCCAAAGTTAACCTTCTATTTACAATCTTATCTTCTTCCTACCTCTTCCCCATAATGTAGTAAACATGGTTTCACTATAACATAAAATGCACCTTGCTCCTGCCTTGCTTGATCTTAACTTAAATCTGAACTCAGCCTGCCTTACAAGGTCTAGGATGGCTCAGTTTTTGTGCCACCCCATCCCACATGCCCTCAACTCCTTGACCGAATGGCCTATCGGTGAACCTTGAGCTCTTCTTTCTGCTCTCCCCTCCCAGTTTGCTTCATCATAATCTTAAGAGACTGCCATATACAAACCTCTTTTACTTCGGAGATTTTTATTAATCTTCATGTCCCATTCCTCTGTCTGCATGACTGACTTCTCCTTTGGCATGTCTCACCTGGAGTTCATCTCTTCACAAGCAATCCTTGGTTGCTCAATGGAAACGCCTGCTATTTTCTTCTTTGATATCATCATGAGAGTAGTACGTCTGTACAGCTGTTTGTATTACTAATCACATTTATTCGAGCATTAAAATATATATTTATTTCATCAGATTTTATTCCTCATTCCTCATAGGTGTTAATTTTATTTTGCTGAAGGGTTGAAAATGCAGCAAAGACAGTGGTGGAGGAAGGCCCCTGAGAGTTGGCAGTAGGAGTTCTCCCACACAGAGAAAGGAAAACAAAACTCAGTATCTCAGCAGCTGAAGAGATGGCTCAATCAGTAAAGTGTTTGCCCCACAAGAACGAGGATCGGAGTTTATATCTTCAGAATTTTGTGTAAAAAGACAGTCATGATAATATGTACTTGGTTTGGGGGGGGGTGTGTGTGTGGCTTACTGGCTAGCCAGACTTGCTGAATCTGTACGTTTCAAGCAAAGTAAGAAAGCCTGTTTCAAAAAATAGGGTAGAGAAGGATTGTCAAAGACATCTGATGTCCATCTCTGACCTTTACGCACATGTGTATACACATAAATACACACACACACACACACACACACACACACACACACAAACACACCAATGGCTTAGATGTCTGTATGCCACTCAGTGTAGGTGCTAGGAGGTGGACAGGGTTGAGGGATTCCCAACCAATAGCCTGTATCTCTTTAATAAAGAGGTATATAATAAAATATCAATATTCTGGAGCATAGGGCCTCAAAAGAATACTCTTTAAGTAAGTAAGAGTTGATGAAATACATAGGTAAGGAAGCCAATTCAGGGACATTCCAAATATATTTATAGTCCCACCAGGTCATGTCTACATTTAGTTATCCACAAAACAAATACATATTGAGTTGCAATGCAGTTCCAGCTAATATACTTATTTCTTGCAACACAAGTGTACATAGACACCATGTTGTTAAAATCCTCAGGCTGTGAATTAGAAAAGCCACCTGTGTATAACCCAGGCTCCCAAGGCTCTAGCAAGAAATAGGGCTGTAGTCACTAACTTTCCATTGCTGGGGTAGAATTTGATGATTCATGAGGGGCCTTCTTTATAGACTCCAGAAATCCTTTATTAAATGATCCCATAATGTTTTAAGTTGTTACAAACTCTCTTCTCATTGCCATATACAGAACCTTCCCACTAGTTCCATAGGATGCAAAAGCATCCTGATGCACATTAACCTCCAATAAGGAAGGAGTCATTAGATTACCCGTGGCTTTTTAAGATAGACATCTAATTAATTATCACAGCAATATTTAATTCATGAGGTTAAATATAGTCATATATGTCATGTCTCAAAGTAATAATTTAAGCTGAGTATCATTGATATGACCTTATAGTGTCTGTCGACAACTTTACCTCTTCAACCAATTTCAGCTTTCCTTCAGAGCAGGTTAACATTTCCTAGTCCTGAAAAGCCCATTCCTCTTTTTGAGACCAATGTTAGCTACGTGGAATTCTCTTTTCCTTCTTTGGCCTCTGCAAAGCTCACTATTCGTAATTCTTTATCTCAATTCCTGTATTTTTGAGATACAAAAGAATTTAGACTCTTTAAATAATTGGGTCTCTACATTTCCTATTGCTGCAACCCTTTAATACAGTTCCTCATGTTTTGTGATGCTAACCATAAAATTATTTCATTGCTATAAATATATGAAATAGCTGTAATGTATCTACTGTTATGAATTATAATGTAAATACCTGATATGCAAGAAATCTGATATGGGACACCTGTAAATGTGACAGGAATGTGAAAGGTCCTAGGCTAACACAATTACTTTTTTATTTGTTTTAATAACTAAATTTTAGATTGAAGAGTCTTAGTTTAAAAGTGAAGTTCCCAGGACCCCTAATGAAGGAGCTAGAGAAAGTACCCAAGGAGCTGAAGGGGTCTGCAACCCAATAGGAGAAATAACAATATGAACTAACCAGTATCCCCAGAGCTATGTCTCTAGTTGCATATGTAGCAGAGGATGGCCTAGTCGCCCATCAATGGGAGGAGAGGCTCTTGGTCTTGCAAAGATCATATGCCCCAGTACAGGGGAATGCCAGGGTCAAGAAGCAGGAGTGGTTGGATTGGGGAGCAGGGTGAGGGGGAGGGTATAGGGAACTTTGGAGATAGCATTTGAAATGTAAATGAAGAAAATATCTAATAAAAAAATAAAAAAAAAGTGAAGTTCACAAAATAATAAGCCACACACAACTGAAGTATAGTTCCTCAAAAATTTACTGTTGCATATGTGTGCATAAATAGTCCCAGATTGAGGAAACTCTTAGAGGTCAGGAAGCCTGTAAGGGTCTGTCCTAGGTCTTCTGCATATATGTTATGGCTGAGAAAGTAGCTTAGTGTTTTTGTGAGAACCTTAACAATGGGAATGGGACTGTCCTTAACCCTTTTTGTGGAACCCTTTTCCTCCTACTCGCTTGCCTTGCACAGACTTGATGTGATGTATATGCTTGGTCTTACTGTTGCTTATTATATGTAGTTGATGTCCCTGGGAGGCCTTCTCTTTTCTGAAAGGAGGTAGAGTGGGAGTGAATATGGGAGAGAGGACAGATGGAAGGGGGAATGACCAGGGGAGTGAAAGAAGGTGTCTTAGGGTTTTACTGCTGTGAATAAACACCATGACCAAGAAAACTCTTATAAAGGATAACATTTAATTGGGGCTGACTTACAAGTTCTGAAGGTTCATTCCATTATCATCATGGCAGAAAGCATGGCTATATCCAGGCAGGCATGGAGCTGGAGGAGCTAAGATTTCTACATCTTGTCCTGAAGGCAAACAGGAAGCTAGGAGGAGGGTCTCTAAGCCCACTCCCATAGTGACGCACTCCTTCCACCAAGGCCACAACACCTCCTAATAGTGACACTACCCAGGCCAAGCATATTCTAACCACCACAGGAGGAGAAACTGCAGTCAGGATGTAATATATGAGAGAAGAATAAAAATTTGGATTTATGAAGAGATATCGAGTCTAAAAGTAGTATGTGCTTATATATTTTAGCTAAAATAAAAGAAATATTAGGAGTATATTATTATATTTAACAATGACCAGGGAAACTGCATCAGAAATACCACACCAATGTTCAGAAGTAGCTGGGGCTCTGTTGACTCAGATCCTTATGACATCTCTCAGGAACCCAAGTCATTCCTGGTAGAGTGAGAGATGAGGTGATCTGCCCATAACCATGGGGCCCTGATTACGCATGAAAGTTAGTGACAGTCCCAGACACACCCGTTTAGCTGGAGACTATTTGTTGAGAGCTGCTGTGGAGATGCCCATACTTAGGTGTCAGAAGTTCACACCCTTACCAACCAGTCATGATTAGACGCAAAGGCACTGATGGAGATTTGAAGATTGCAAAGTACAAGTATTGCTTGTCATTCCAGATATATAAACAAAAATAGATGTATCAAAGTAGGTTGTGTCTAAAAGTATTGCCCTTTATTTGTGAACTTTTGGAAATTCTGCCAAATAAGTTCTGGGAAATCAAACTGCATGTATATATGAATTTATGCATATATATATATATATATATATATATATATATATATATATATATATATATATATATACTGTGCACACACCAACACTGTCCACTACATAGTTTATAAAACTATTTAGCAGTGGTAATTTCCTGAATCGATGCACTGAAATCTATCATGCCAATTGGAACTGGTCTGTGCTCAGTAGCTATCCACCAGAAATGGATACAAAATAAGCAGCCATTCCCACCCACAAGTCCCTTCCTCCTGTGCTTTCAATCAGTTCCACCTGCTCATCTCATCCAAACCACAGAGATAAAAGAATAAGGTAAAGAAAGACTAAAGCAAAACACATCTCCGTTTAATCATGAGCAAATGTCTTCCCTTCTACATCCATTTCTACTCCTGTCGAGTGCCAGCGTCAGAGGTGGGCAAGTCATGTGATGAACTTGAGTCTTGTTTCCCTATTGGTGAGTTAGGAGCTCAAGAGCTTGCTGTGCCACAATGCATTCAGCATTTGCTAAGAACCTAGTATGTTCTAGGATTGTCAGCAAGTATCATCTCAGGCATAATCCCTACTTCCATCCGTCTCCAGTGTATCTGTAGAAGACAAACAAGGGGTAAAATGATTTGGAACTGCTTCCTAAGGATCCCATGAAGATGGTTAAGGAGAACAAATAGAGAGGAATAGTGAGGAGCATCACGGGGGAGCCCAAAGAACACTTCCTTGGAGAACAAGATGTAAGTGGGGGAACAGGATATAAACGAAGAGGGCAGCAAGGAAAGCAGTGGGGAGAACACTCCATAACAAGAAATAACAGTTCAAGGGCTCCAAGGGAAGGAGGGGCCTGGGGAATTGTTCCAAGAACAGCAAGCTTATGCAGCTCCAGTGTGAGAGAGTGACAGGAGCTAAAGCTTATGGTGTTCATGACAAGAACCAAAGGAGAATTGTGTGGGGGCATGCTTTGAGTTCCCAGCCCTGCACCACAGTGAGGATTAACAGAGTCACGGGCATTTCAGGCTGCCCTCTACATAAACAGGTCACCAGCGAAAGAAAAACACTTGAACGCAAGTTTTACTGGTGTCCCACCCTTTCTAAATGAAGGCTCTCTCTCTCATGTTTGTTTATCAACCAAGGCCCACGGTTTTCAATTTGCACTGGGGCAAGGAGTCTTGAAACTAAGACCTTATTTTCTCACCTTCATACATCACACTTGAAAGATAGAATAATATGACTGGAGCTTTTTTAATGCCCAAATATCAGACAACGCAGCACTTCCAGAGGTTGAGATTCTTTTCTGGTTTTGTCACACAGTGCCTCGCAGGGGGTGCGAAAGGAACAGCCAGACATTCCCTCACCTTTTTTAATTGTCTCTTGGGCTTATCGGATTTTTCCAGTGGAATTTTAAAAATGGAATGTGGGTGGGAAAAAAGGTGGGGCTGTAGTCCAACCAACTTACCCATTCATGAGTCCATTCACCACATCAAGTATGCTGATGTGAAAGATGGGGGTTCCAGACCGGACCTTTATTATACTAGCACAGTCCCACAAACATCAAGAGTGTATCCACACTTTTCATGTTGTATAAAAACCCAACAAGAAACCCCTCAGGCGAGGAAGGGTTTGTTTTGGCTTACTCTTAAAGAAAGAACACAGACTACCGAGGCAAGGAAGGCACAGTGGCAGAGGCATGAGGCACCTATTCATGTTTTCTTCTATAGTCATGAAGCAAAGAGAGGAAGGCTGGTGTTCCTGTTCATCATTCTCGGTTTTTTGTTTTGTTTGTTTGTTTGTTTGTTTGTTTTTACTTAGTATTGGACCCCAGCCTATGGATCTTACTGTTCACACCAAGGGCTGGCCCTCCAGTTAAACCTTTCAGTAAATGCCTTCATAAACACATCCAGATGTGTGTTTGCCTGGAGGTTCTAAGTCAAGATAAACCATCACTCATGGGAATTCGGGACCTAAGGGGAGATTCTCATTTATCGGCTTATCTTTTGAATGTGAATGTATTGTTAACTCATAAGGATGATTTGGACACTAGCTTCCTGGACAAGAATCCAGGCACTGCCAATCTGGCATGAAGAAAGAATAAATGTCAAGGGATGTGAATAAAAGCAGGGGTCTCTGGCAAGAGGAAATGTAGGGGCTGAGGTGCACACAGAACACAGGATAACTAACAGTCTATGTGGGCAGTATCGGTGGATGTGAGCTCACCTCTCTTCTCCGAAGAATGTATCAGGAGACAGTTTTGCTTGGAAGAGATTTTCAAACCAAAGTCATCAATAAAGTGTGTGCCTGTTTCAATAAAGTGCTACGTCCAGACCATTTTGTCTCTCTGACTGCTACACACTAAATGCCTTGGTAAAACTGAACTGATAGTGGTGCATAATAAGATATTAGGCAATTGTGGCCATCAGAAATAGAAGAAACGGAGTGCCTCTGAATGGCCCAAGTGCAGAAAAACGACACAGAATGGTGCAGGGAGAAATTAGCATTAGTGCGGCTAAGGGAGATAAGAAACAGAACAGCTGCTTCTGAAGAGAGGTCAGGCAATACGTATCTTTGGCTGTAGGTGGTAAAAGTTATTGTTGAGTCGAACTGTCTGTAGACCTACAAGAACCATAAAATCTTAGGGGAGTTAATATAACATGGGAATTGGAAAAGTCCCTACAAGGAAAACACCATGCTAATTAACCAGCCACACTGTTTCTGTGAGGATTTTGTACCAGCGTTAGTGGGGCAGAGGAAAGAGCCAGAACATAACAGATCACCCTTCAGTTTTCCCAGAAGAAAAAGCAAGCAGTAAGATGAAGCATGGAAAGCCATTAGGAACTGATAAAGGAGAGGGTCAAGGGAAGGAAGTTTCATACTCCAGACTCAGCTTGCCTCAACATAATTTTTGCACATTGCATAGCTCACCTTTTAGTTAGACTAGCACAGTGCTAAAATGAGGTTAGATCCATGTGAAAGGTTCAAGCTCCTTATCAGTCTCCTTTGTACACATACCAAATATTTTTCTAATTAAACAAGAGTTAGATAAAAAAAATCTACTTATAGAAAAGGCAAAAAAAATTTTTCAAAACTGCTTCATATTCAGAGGCTGGTTTTTATTCTGTCACCTGCTATTTCTTCTGGGGAATCACTTCCAGATATGTTTATAACATTTTCCCTTATCAAACAACTCCGAGCCTCAGGAGTGTAGGAAAGTGCTCCACCACTGAGCTACCTCCCCGGCTACCACAGGCAATTTCAAATGCTTCTTTCTGACCATACATTGTGATAGGAGAAAAATCATCTCCAAATTTACATATTGGCAGTGGTGCACATGTGCCAAGGTAGAAATGAGCTATCAACTCGTTTAGCCCAATCTCAAAATCAAACTTTCCCTAAATATTATAGTGATTACTAATGATAGAACATATACATTCCTGATATCATTTAGGAAAATCACACGTCGCCTATCAAAAAGCATACTGCCACTCCTCCTGTCAGTCCATGTTGTCGAATGATATCCTGTCCGGGTCCTTGTCTGCTCACTCTCTACCTCTCTCTGTCTCTGAATCTGTCTCTTCCCCTCTCCGTCTCTCCCTCCCTCTCTCCCTTCCTCCATTCTCCATCCATCCCTCCTTAATCTGCCATGACCCACTGTCCAGAGTTATGGGATATTGATCTTCCAAGCCTAAACTCTAAAGATGCTGCTCCCCTTGTGCCAGTCTCACTTTTGCCGCATCTCTATCTCTGCCACTCAGTGCTCTTGGACACTTTCTTGGCTTCCGAGAGCTTCTGTCTGCATTCTCTTTGCTGAAAATATCACTTACTCCACCTGCACCTGGGAGAGCCCCACTCCACCGTAAGTACATCCTTTCTACCTCTCCTCTGACCCTTCTTGTGTCAGTTTTCGTGCTTGCACATGGTTAGATACCTGTGAAACTGTTTTCAGTTGCAAATCAGAAAGTATCTGCCAGACTGTTGACAGGAAAATATCGGGGCCCACACAATGGCCAATACAATTTAATTCATAGCTGTAGGCCGATCTCGTAGACAGTCGCTGGAGGGTGTCTGCTCCCAGAGTATTTGTGTTTTTCTCTTTTTAAGTTTTCTTTCAATCTTCCTTTCCTTTTATTTACTTTTCCTTTTCTTTAAGAAGACAATCCTTTTACCACAGTGCAGTTTATTAAAAAGCCCAAGAAGCCAAAATTGAAGAAACCCACTCATGGGCTTCCATCTCTCTGGAAAATGACTTCATTTAGAGGTCATATGTCGCAGTATTGCTGTATCCTACTCTGTCATACTAGCTTTTCGACAGGTTATCCTGACTCTCTCTGGCTCCTCACTTATAAAGTGGGTTACCAATTCTATTTACCCTTTACTGTTTCAGAAAATATTCAATAGACTAATAAAACCATGGGTTGGAGCAGTTAAGATAGGCAGTTAGTACACTGGAGTTGAAAGAGCAGGAGAATGAAGGCAAAAGAAGACTCTTTCAAGTACTGGTACCATTGGCTGTGTTCGGTATTTTCAAATGAGAGCCACAGTATACCCACTGGGATAGCAAATATCTACATGCTGATTTAAAGGGTGCCCACTTCTTAATTTAAGGACATGGCTGACTGGTTTAATTATTCTTACTCTTTAAAATATCTATTAGGAATAAAAAAGAAAATGCATCTATGCAGTTGAAAATTTTCAATTTTCCAATCAATTAGCCCTGCTAAATAACAATACAGTATCCAAATATTCACTGGATGCTTTGGCTTTCCTCTTTAGCATGGCAGAGTTCTATCAGGAAAGAACACCGTTCCTCTAGCAGGTAGAGCCAGTCTGTGTCTCCTTCTGCTCTGCGTCACCCCCAAAAGGAGTTGCTAACACTCTGTAGAGCAAAACTGTGACAGGGAGAAGCATCAGTGTTAGAAGGAAGCATGAATGGAGGGGCGAGAGCTTGCTCCAGATAGTTAATCTGAAAATAAGACATTCTAGTGACTTTGTCACTGTAAAGACAGATAAAAGGTTGTCTCAGATACCTATAATAAGTCATTTTACCAGACTAGAATAAAAGTACAAAGTTGAATTTTATAAATAAAAGTCAAGGAGGGGACCATTAAGTGGTGGTTCCCCATAATACAATTTCAGGAGCTCTGTACAGCAGTCAGTTGAGTTGCTGGATGCTTCTGCAGGGTCACTTCAAAGCCCTTTTTGTCTCTGTGCAACAGAGGCTCAGCACAGTCTGAATAGTGTCACTTGGAGCAGACCGCCTTCATCGGCGACCTGTTGATGATCAGAACAAAGCTTGGGAATGGGCAGTAGAGGTTCTCTTCCAGCAAAAGCTAAGGCATTTTGCATACATCAAAGAAACCCCCGACTGACGGCTTGCCAATTTTAGAATGTAAACACATTGCTTAAGGCATATATTAGAATGCAGGAAACAGCCTACAATAAAGATGACAATGTTTTTATGTGTGACCATGAGGGTGCCCAAAATTCTACTCTGTGCTCTACATTTGTGCGATCAGATTGAGACCTACCTCTACCTTTGATACTGAGGATAATTTCAGTTCTCCAGCATTTGTCCCCAACTCATTCTTCCTCTACTTTATAGTCACTATATGGGCCAATGTACTTGCCCCTTTACATTTTGTTCTGAACCTGACATCTTCTCCTTGAAGAAACCTCCTTCTATTTACTAAGTTTACTCTTGCTATACATTGATTTCTATGTGTCCACAATTCTTCAGGTGGGGTTTCTATGGCGCTTGGCAAATAGAAGTCAGGGATCCAAGTTTACTAAATACTGTGGAAGGGGCATTGGGATGGACTACTTACGTGCATTGCTGAGTTAATGTGTAGCAAGCAGACAGCTCACAGGTAACGGAAAGGTTTCTCATTCTTCTTTTCAGTCACTAACATGTGACCACTGCTTCCAATCTTCCATACATTCTCTACCAGATGACTTTTGTGACTCCTTTTGCTTCACCATCTATCAACCCACTCCTTCTATCAGAGGTACTCTGAACCAGGTTAGGAAGGGAAAGAGGATCTCTGGGAAGAAATCACATGAGTGTGGCCTTAACTTTAGGGAATAACATTGTGGCCTTGTTCATTCTTCGGATCTCTCCAGTACCTTCTCACCTCCTCTTGTTCCCTAAGAAATTAGCCTCTGAGGCTTCCCTAGCAAAACAAGTAGTTTTGTTCAGGCAGAAGGTGCTAAGCTCTTCTTCTCATGAAAGTGACATGAGTGTTCTGGTCTCTTTCATTCCATGTACTCTAGAGAATAATGGTTTAAGTTCCATAGTTTATTTTATTTTAGTTTGCCATGTAATCGCTTACTATTTTATCAACTAGATCATTTTAGTAAAATTTTCTCATCTATTTATTCAAAGTCTTTATGAAAAGTAGTGGATCACAAGCAATCCATTAAGGCACGCATGCATATTTGATAAGTCATTTGAGAATTTCATATGTATACAATATATTTTTAGCATATCCTCCCCTGCCCACCCAGCAACTTTTTCTTTAAGGCAGAGCTTCTAGTCGTTGCTTCCAGTATGCACATGGGTTTAGGGCTATCCGTGGAACATGAATAATCTCCCAAGTGCAACCCTTCTGATGAAAACTGATTCGCCTCCTCCTGTAACTATCAGCTGCCAATAGATCCTCTGTAAAGGGTGGGGCTCTGTGAACCGCTTCAGGCATATGTGTCTTTAATCTTATACTCCAAACAAATAGGAAATTGTGTGTGTGTATATGTGTGTGTGTGTGTGTGTGTGTGTGTGTGTGCGCGCGCGCACTTATGCCTTGCAGATAAATAAAAAAGTGCATCTTTGGCAAATAAGGGCACATCCTTAAACTATACTGTATAGTTTCACAAATAAGATGAAATTTCTTTCAAAATATGGCCAGCTATCTTTTGAATAGATAACATAATAATTTTCCAAAGTGTCTGAGGAAATAAAGTAAGGGAAACAGATGGGTTTGGGTAAATCTAATGCAGTGGAAGTTGTCAAGTTGCAAGCTTAGCAGAGACTGTCATCATCTTTCAAAGCCTGTCACACTGCTAACAACAGCAATATGGACTCTGGTCAGATCATACTCTGAGAAGGAGGCGCAGAGAGACAGCTCAGCACTTAAGGAGAATATCCTGCTCTTACAGAGAGCACAAGTGTGGTTCATACTAGAACTCAATGCCTTCTTCTGACCTCCACGGACACCTGCACTCGCATCCATTGGCCCCCGCCCCCCCCCCACACACACTTTAAAATATAATGACTCTTTTAAAAAAGAAAATAAAAGTACTTGCTGCCAATAGGAATGGTATTCCAAAAGTCCTGACCAAAAGCAGACATCAATAAATGCTTTATCTTTCTAAAACTGGTGTTGTATTGGAAGAATAATATCCTAAAATTAGGAACAACTGAGAGAGACATTGGGATTAGCTGATTTTTAAAAAGTGCCAGAAGTGTAGCTAAGACTCTGATCCTTTTAACTGGAGACGAAGAGACGGGAAAATAGCTTGTTTAGATTACCACCTGCAATGTACAGACAAGGAATGTTCACTAGAGTCAAGTAAAAACCTGCTGTGGCTATCCCTCTAACTAGGAGTTTGAAGCACCTTTTAAGGCGTTTCTGATGGCATTCCTCTGTTGTGACATGGGTCCTGTGTTTGTGTGTAGACCCGGGCAACAGGGACAAGGGAAGGAGCACAGAACAAACACAGGGCAAAGAGGGATTAGACAACAAGGGAAAACCCTGGCCCCCAGCCACCAGCACCTGGTAGAGAGTGTTAAAGAAAGTAATAATCATAACCCCACAATCTAAGCCTAGGGCCTTGCAAATGAAGAATAGTCTATTAATTCTTTCAACAAATATTTATTAAGCATCCATTACCTGTCAGGTCGTTAGCTAGGAGATAGGGATACAAAGATATGGAAGAGACTCTCTTCCCTTGAGGGGATGTCAATGTCAGGGTGAGGCCAGCAAGCAAAATGGGCATGAATACTTTTAACCAAGGTATACATTACTGGGAAAACAGAGATGAGAGAACATGTCTATCTGATGAAAAGGAGTTGAGGACCAAAAGAAAGCTGGGGGGGTAGGGGGGATTGATTCAATATTCATGCAAATCTAAGGCCCACACAAAACACAGGGCTTGAGATAGAAACCACCGATGGGTAAGAAAATCATGTCCAAACACATTTCTCATAAATGCCAACTACTTCCTCATTTGGGATGGGCCAGAAATATAAGATAACAAGTTTGTAATATTCTATTAAAACGAGGAAGCAAAAAAAGCACATGGAATTTAAACCTAAAGAAAAGGATTTAAAGCAAAAGTAATAGTGAAAATTACACTTAAAAGATTTTGTGGGGCTGATGGGGTAGCTCCATAAAGCCTACTCTAGTTGTATGTGAAAAACTCTGGGTCTGAGCCTCCGCAAGAACACACTTAAAGATAATTTGATAAACAAACAAACAAATCACATTGAATGTGGTGCAGCAGATTGTCTTGTACATTTCAGCCATATCAATTTGAATCAACTGAACGTTTGTTTCCTTCAATCCAGAAAGTTCCCAAAGAACTTTTTTTTATTATTTAAATTTTATTTATTTTTATTATTATTATTATTTTCTTTATTTACATTTCAAATGCTATCCCGAAAGAATTTTTTTTTAAGTCACAATTTGTGCCTTACTCAGCAAGAATTGCAATTCAGGGAATTAAAGAAAAAAATTCTTCCAGGCTCTCTCTCTCTCCTTTTCTCTCCTTCCATGACCTCCTGTGAGCCTTTGATCATCTAAAAGGAATGTGTGGGTGGTGTGTAACCTTTCAAATGCTGTTCTGCCAATTGACTAGAGGGAAGTTTCTTCTCCCTGCCTCTCCACCTTTCCCAAAGCTCTGTGCGAAACCACATCTTAGCTGCATTGTGAAAAGCTGCTCAGAGGTGCCTGTGACAAGCCTCCAGTCAAAAGGAAAGGGAGTAGAGGCTGTGAAACCAGACAGCACCCCCTCAAAACCAGATTTTTGTGGCCCCAACAATCCAGTCTCTTTGTGTGGGGGATGCATAGTAGTTGGTGAATCATATTACCAGGTGTATTTTTAGAAACTGAACCAAAAAAAAAAAAAAAAAAAAAAAGGGCAGTTACTGCCTCTTTGCCTCTTTAGAGTCTCAGAGAGAACAACCAAAGGGATCTATTCGAAAGTCAGCTCTGTGATTATTATGAGGAAGTAGGATAATTTCAACAAATCGTCCTGAGATAAAAGTTCATTCAAAAGGCAATGGTCTGGCTGAGTCCCTTGTCTCGTTTATAAAATTCTTCTTATGGTGGCATGCCCCTCAAAGATGACCCAAAATATGTGTTGTGAAGTAACTACTATTGATTGTCAATGAACAAGTAGGTTATTTTGTAAGCTGTTTATTTCTTATTCCAGTTGGAATTATGAGTGATGTATAGCATGCATATCCCCTTTCGTTATGCATTCCTTTTATTTTTTTCTGCAAATCAAAATATAATCTTCCAAATAGAGAATGACTGGGCATATAAGTATTAGACTGGGAGCTACGTGGGAAGAGAAGCTCTAGAAGAGATAATCAAGGAGCAAATCTTCCCTTGCTTGCCAAACCATCTCTTTGTCCTGTAACGGAGGTACCAATGGATGACCAGAGTTAGCAATGAATTCTTTACTTTAGGAACTCAGGCCTTCTCATTCAGTTGCGAGTTACTTCCTAAAGTCTGTTCTCCTTCAATTAAAAGGGAACCAAGAACAAGGGACCCAAAGGCTGTTCCAGTTTTGACACGGGAAAAATGAGGTAGTGATGGAAAAAAACTTGAGACAGTATAGTCATATTTTGAAGACAAGATGTTATCACCCACAGAGGCATTTGGTTTTTGGAGACACTTGGCTTCAAATTGGCCTTTGAAATCGGAGGTTGTGACCCAAAGTCGTGCAAGGTCACCCACTGAACTTGGCAAGTGAGGGTACAATATGCCTTTGCTCAGGAGTCTTCACTAGTGCTTCCTTTTTTTTTTCCTTTAATGATTTAAATGACCAGTTTTATAATCAATTTTTGTATATTTATGGGCTTGTGATCAAGCGTTATATCTTATGGCTGACTTTAATTTCTTTGCCTTACTGCATCTTTTTGTTTATCGGGGTTTTCCAAATTTTTCAAGAGTGCTTGGATATAAAAGTATTTAAAACCAAGTAGACCGGGGAATTGTAATCAGCTCTAAAGAGAAACAAAAATCTTCCCAGAACTTTATCCTCAGTATGCTACCAGAAAAGAAAGGTAAGTGTGAAGCCTGCTATAAACCCTTCTGTCTTGCAGTGGTGGCCTGAATGGATAATATGCCGGTGGAATCATGACACAAAAACTGTGGGAGTAACCAAGCATTATATGTTTGAGTTTACAGTCCACGCTATGAGATGGAACCCATGCCTAACACTGCTTGGGTGGTGAAGAACCTGGGACTAGATTGGCCAGGGACAGAGGAAAATCAAACTGATTCTATTGTCTGTTAAAGAAATGTAGCAATATAATGACTCCTAAAGACACTCTGCTATGCCCGTATCTTGCTCAGCCACCATCAAAGAAGTTTCCAACTGTACACAGGAACAATTCAGAGACATACAAATGGGCAATGTTCAGAGAGCACGACATCTCAGAATGCCTAGTCCTAAATGGAATGTCTCCATCAAACCTCTACCCTTGAGGCTCAGCAAAATTTCTAGAAAAAGAGGCAGAGACTGTAAGAGCAAAAGGGAGCAGATGATGCCAATGAAACAATGCTTTCCAGAAACAACAGGACTGGTGTATCTATGAACTCAAAGAGACTTTGGCAGCATCACAGGTCCAAGCAAGAGGCGTCCCAGTTCCTAGAGGAGTGAGCATGCATGATCCCATCCCTAACCAAGAAACTATCTCTGATTGACAACTGCTTGTAAAGAGGAGCTTAGTTTTCTCCAGTGGAGTCTCGTGGGGTATACAAATCACATTAAAGTTCCCCATGCTTAGTAGATGGTCAAAGCAAAATGCACTCAATGGTAATTGGAGATGGTATCTGCTTATTTATTTGTTTGTTATCTCATAGTGCTTTTTCTGGGTATTTTATTACTGTTTTTGTTGCTGTTGTTTTGCTTACATGTTATGGTGTTCATTTGTATGTTTCTGCAGGTTTTCTTTGTGTTCATGTCTCTGTGGGCTTATGTGCTTCTCATGCTCTTTTTTTTTTTCATTTTTGTCTCTGTTTTGTTTCATTCTAGCTTTGGTCTTTTATTATTTATATGTTTATTTATTAGAAAGAAAATGTAGAGTTGAATGAGTGGGGAGGAAGTGGGAGGAAACAAAGGAGAACAAATCTTGATTGATCAGGATGTATTATATAAAACGCAAGTTCAAAACAAATTTAATTTATTAATTTTTTTTTAAAAAAAAAGAAAAACAAAATCATGGAATTTGAAGGTAAATGATTGGGGCTACAAAATATTATACTTAGTAAGATAACCCAACCCAGAAAGACAAATTCTGTATGTTTTCTATTTGTGGGTCTTAGCTCTAAATTTTTAAATGTAAATGTATAAACCAGAATAACCACAGACACCAGAAAGTAAGAAAAGCCATGGGTGGTGGATGGAAGAGAAGAAGCTCTATCTAGAAAGAATAGCAAGACACAGGTGCTGTGAGGGAGCAATGAGAAAATCCCAGGTGGGAGTTAATACCCTCAGCCAAGAACATATTAAACTGCACCAAATGACATGGAGTCTGCCTCACATCAGGTCAGAAATTATTGTACCTTTTATTAATTTAAGAGGAAATCAGAAAGTTTTAGACCACGGGGAAAATTAAACTTTTACTTCTCAGTAGAAAAAAATAGATTGCTTAGTCATAGAGTATGGAGCTTAAATACCAATCTCAAGCTAGTTTATTGACTCTTCAACATTCTTCACTCTATTTATTAACTGATCATGACACTAATATATCCCATAGACAATTAGTGATTAGGGATGTATTTCCCAATTTTTTTTTGTCTGACTAACACTCAGGGCATTATTTACTATTCTTATTATCTTTATGCACATTTGAAAAGAAAGCTGCAGTCTTGTCACTATTATAGCTTGGCATAAATGAAAAGCAACATTGGAGTAATGATCAGAATATTTCTTTTGTTCTCAATAGTGTTCCAGTCTAGCTGAACAGTGCCGTGACCATCTTGCCTAAAGTCACCTGTATGACCCCCTGGAGGCAGTGCCTTGTATCAGGAAAAAAGAGTCACAGGGAAGACTGCCTAACAGAGCAGAGGACCTTGGGAGGAACTTAGCCTCTGGAGATGTTTCTTCCAACACAGGAGATTAATCGTGATTCTAGAGACTCTAGAGGACTTGAGAGCTATGGGGACAATCTCTGGAAAAATGGGCCAGAGAGAGCAATAGCTCTAGTAGGTGATCCATTCGTGCACTGGAGCTGCCATATTCTACTATCAGAAACACGTACAAGGTGTAGGTAGCTTTGGTATATATGTACTAATAATTAAATGTTACTTAGCAGCACGGAAAGAAAAAAAAAAAAGACTAAATCTTTAACAAAACAGATTGATAGAGCAACTCAACTCTTCTACTGACCACTCTACCTGCCCTAATTCTGGAAACGGAAATAAAAGATACAAAATTTGAAAGAAAGGAAACCATGATAAAAAATTCAACTGTTTTAAGTTGGCTTGAGATTTCAGTAATTTAATATTGGTTTAGAGGGGGTTGAGCTCATATTCTCTTAGACTTTGAGTGGAATGAGCAGTAATTGTGTTTAAGAACACATCCTAAGTGCAAGCTGTCTAAGCATCTACCTTCTTAGCCTGGAAAACACGCCTTTGAGTAAATTATGTAGCATTTCTACAATGGAAGACATACTAATAAAACTTCAAAAAAATCGTGACTAGAGATGTAGACCAATCCTAAAAAAAAAGAGAGAGAGAGAGGTTTGGACCACTACTGTCTTCCAGAGAGTGATAACACCTTGGCTAGTAATGCATCTTGAGTGAGGACCAAGGTTTCTTCCAAAACAAAAAGAATGTCTCCAAGAATACAAAGTTAAAAACAAAACAAAACAAAAAAACAAAAAAAAAAAACAAAAAAACAAAAGAAACAAAACCCTGTGCTTTAGATATAATCTAATATCTTTCCTACTTAAAGTAGGGGCTTTTGTCACTTAGCAAATACTTTGGTTTCAGGACAAAGTGCATTCTGGATTGTCATATCATAACAGTATTGTTTAGTGATGTTTTTACTTTCTATGTAGAGAGTTACAGCTTTAGTTCCTCATGAAGGGTGTTGATGAGAACATACTGAAGACCAAAAAAAAACAAAACAAAAAAAATTAAAAAGCGACAAAACCAACTCAGAATCACAAAAGCAGATAGATGAAGCAAAAGGGAAGCCCTTTAAAAGGTCAAAGAAAATTTTTGAGTAAATACGGTAACTGCATTTGCTCTCTGAGGCTTCTGAAACTCCTTTAGGGGCAAAATACTTTTCCAAGTGAAGTAGTTTTGAAAGCGGTTTCAATTCTTCTGGTGTGTTATTATCTAAATCAGTTCAGCACTTCCTTTGTCTGCCCATCAGCAGGTGCTGAGGCATGCAGAAAGATTGAGGTTCCCATGCAAGGTACTTCCCCAGAACCTACTACTATAGTTCTCTTTCCTGTGGACCCTTTGAAGCAAGTTTTCAGAGCAAGCACAGGTAGTAGGTGTGGTTTTCCTTCACAGTAGCACGACAGTTTGCAAAATGCAGATTGTCGCACACTGGTGAATTGGAGATATGGTTTGTTTCGGTTTGAAAGGAAGTTTGGAACAAGCTTTAGTTGAAATTAGTCTTATACAAAGTTCTAGAAACATCAATGGAGCTAAAATCTGGCTTTTATGGCTGTCTCTGTTGTCAAGGTCACAAAAATGGCAGCAATCTACATCTACTCCTTTTAGGAGTATTTCAACTTTAAAGAAAGAGCGGTGGTGGCACACGCCTTTAATCCTAGCACTTGGGAGCCAGAGACAGGCAGAGTTCTGAGTTTGAGGCCAGCCTGGTCAAAAAAAAAAAAAAAAAAAAAAAAAAAAAGAAGAAGAAGAAGAAAGAAAGAAAGAAAAAAGAAAAAAAAAGAAATATCTCACTTCCAAATTGATCTAGAGAGCCAATGAAGTGCACATGAGAATTTCAAAACACTTTCTCTGTCTAAATTCAAGCACTAATTTTTGAAACTGATACCAAAATGGGAATGATCTAGGATTACCATAGCAATTCTTTAAAACAAATAAAATTTGAAATAAAAATATTATAAAATCAATTTTCAAATTACTTAATTATAATTTTAACAAAAACTACAGAATCAGTTGACAATCCAATGTGTAGAAAAAGGTAGAGAAAAATCCAGAAATTATATACATATATATATACATACATATGTGTGTGCATATGTGTTAATAAACATGTCCATAAAAGCAAATTTATATAATCAAATACTTAATACATATTTATTTAAAATGTATTAATGAAAAGTATGAATATATTTATATTACAACATATTTCACATATGTATATATTGTTTAAAGTAATAGCTAAACTGAGTTAACATATGTGTAATCTCAGTACTTAGCATATTATGGTGGTAAGAATTATGGTGATGGCTATTATCAACAGTGGGAAGAAGCAGGAAACCTAAGAATTTGAAAATATATTTGCAAATTATTAAGTCAAGAATTTATTAATATTCAAAATATATAAGGAAATTTCTAATAATTTTCAAATGTGCAATGTAGTTAATTTTATTTAGTAGAACACTCAGAGACCTTTTGAACTCCTTACCCTTTAATTTTATATAAAATCTGCCATCCAACTCTCAATTTGGAAATTTGTATAACTGCTTTTCTATTTTTCCTTTTTTTTTTTCCCTAAGTCAGGGTTTCTCTGTATAGTCCTGATTGTCCTAGAACTCACTCTGTAGACCAGGCTGGCTCTAAATTGGGGGATTTTTTACATGCATCTGTCTCCCAAGTGCTGGAATTAAATGCACACTACACCGCCCAACACTCCACTGCTTTTTAGACAATATTTTTATAACTCAAATACATAAGTTTATGTGGTATTTATCTATCTATCCCCAGCTTATTTTAACTATACTATCAGTGAGGCTCTTCTGAATTTTTGAAATGGCAGGACTTCCTTTTTTGAAAATTTTGAATACACATAAACATATATATGTATACATATAAATGCATATGTATATATGCATATATGTATGTATATGGAAAGTTAATCTGCCTGCTGAGTACATTTTTGCTGATGGTGTGTATCTGGCTTCAAGGATGAACATTCTTTTGTTTTGTTTTGTTTTGTTTTGTTTTGTTTTGTTTTGTTTGAGACAAGGTTTCTCTGTATAGCCCTGGCTGTCCTGGAACTCACTTTGTAGACCAGGACACTTTGTAGACCAGACCTCGAACTCAGAAATCTGCCTGTCTCTGCCTCCCGAGTGCTGGGATTAAAGGCGTGTGCCACCACGCCCGGCTAAGGATGAACATTCTTCATTGGATAGCCATTAGAGGGCTCATCCCCAGGAGACACTAATCCCCTTCTCCCGGGAGTCATTACGTAACTACGAACAGTTCTTCCTCTAGGGTGAGATCCCATGAAGCTTTCCAGTTCCATGTTAACATGTCCATCAATACTGCCATTGCTGTGGTATTGTTTGCGCAGCTATTTCTGGGAGACACTATTTCGCAGCAGACTTCCTGGTATTCCAGTTCTCACAATCTTTCCATACTTCTTCCCCAGTGTCCCCATAGCCTAGATGCAAGAGCTGTGATACCAAAGCATCGGTTGGGTCTGGGTTCCTCACTATCTGCAGATCTCTGCATTGTGTTTGCTTGTCTTTTTCCATGATGGTCTCCGTTTGCTGTAAATAGAGGCTTCTTTGATGAGGGATGATATCTACATTTAATTATGAATATAAGGATAAGATTTAGAATGTAGGAAGGAGTAATGTCCTAACAAAACAGCACTCACAGATTCTTTTCTAATATCTGGGACCTCACAGGGTCTGAAAAGCTGGCTACGTTTCTAGTAGCAGGCATGATTTTCTCCCTATTGAGTAAGCCTTAAGTCCAACTAGACAGCTACTGGTTATCACTGATTTTGGGTGTCATTTCTTGCTTCACTATACATACATTGGTGTGCTGGTACCCAACGTCCACAGGTCCTACAGCACTACAGAACCATTTTAATGCTTCCCTTCCTGGGTCCCATGCACATATTCCAGTACCGTGAAAACTAGGTGGAAGGGCGTTCTTCTCAGACCCAGCTCTAGTCGGCTGAGTCCCTCATCCTAAATATGCATTGTCTTGCTTAAGCAAAAGGGATGCACCCCTCAACCTTGAGAAGTCACTGGAAACTACATGGTTGATCTATACTGTCTTTGGACTCATTTAGACTACCCTGACCAACCATTTGAAATGAAGTTTCTCCTACCTGATATTTGGGGTTTGTTAGTCTATGGCTTTTATGTGGAACATTGCCAAACCCAGAAATACAAAGGCTGCATGTTCTCTTTCACCTATGATTCCTAGTTCCAAATCTTCAGATATAAGTATCAAACATGGAGTAAGTACAGGAACAAGGAAAGTAGAAAGGGACTAGGTGTGTGGGGTGGGTTTGGGAGAGAATAGCAGGATATAGGTGACATGACAGAGAAACTGGGTATCTCCAATGGGAGCAGGGAGGGAAGTCAGAAGGAGACGAAGGGATGAGGGACAAAGGCTTTGATAAATCCTCAAATTTATTTATATTATTTATATTTACCTAAAATTATTTATATTTATTATTATTTATATTTAACTAAAATTATATATAGTCCATATATGTGTATGCATATACATCATATCAACTTCATCCATTTGCTATAGTTGTAATTGGCTACTGAGAAGGCAGGTGTTGTGTACTTTCCCCCAGTGAAAAAATATTGAGAACTAATAAGGGAGGTGTTAGGTCATGAGCGAGTCTTTCTTGTGAGTGAATTAATGCTATGCATTTATGTATACATATGCACATGTACATATGAGAAGGGCTCATAACAAAAGCCTCAAGATTGAATTGCATCTCCTGATCTTTTTCTTTGCCCTTTCATCACAAGACACCATAGAAATGAGGCCTTTGTTAGATGCTAGAGCCTTCAAGTTTGGGTATCTCCACTTCCAAAACTGTAAACCAATAAATTTCTGTTCATTACAGACCATCCGGCATGTAGTATTCTGCCATAGGACAAAATGAATTAAAGCATGAATCAGCCCCCCCCACACACACACACGATAGATACTTACAATGGCTTTTTATCCTAACTGTTATAAACAATTCCACAGTGGCCATGGGTCATGGTTAGCTATTTGACTTTAAACAAAGGCAATAATGCAATTCAGCTAGAAGACCCATGTTCCCAATAAACTACAAGAGCTGGGTATTTATAGGGAACAAACAAAACTCTTGACATTGATCTCACACTCTTAAACAAAATATAATGGATCCTAGGTGGAAGTACAAAACCACTCTCGAAAACATAGAAGGAAATGTACTAGAAAGTCTTTACAATTCTAGGTTGATTAAAATATTTTTTGTCTTTAAAAGGAACACACACACACATGCATGCACGAAAGCACATTCTCCACAAAAGAACACTAAAGCCCACAAAAACAGTCAACATGACTGCCAATTGTCTTAGTAATCAGCACCTGAAAGGCATTCAGTATTATCTAACATCCAAAGAAATGGTAATGACATCCATGAGCTAGAGCAGTCCTCCTCGGGATATGGGTCAAGACCCCCTTGGAGTCAAAGTACCTTTTCAAAGTGGTCACATATCAAATATCCTGAATATCAGATAGTTACATTCTGATTCATAACAATGGCAAAATTACAGTTATAAAATAGCAACAAAAATAATTTTACGGTTGTGGGTTACCACAAGATGAGGAACTGTATTTAAGGATCTTACCAGTAAGAAGGTTGGGAATCACTGAGCTGGGGAGAGGGTTCAGTGGTGTCCAGAGGACCCAGGTTCAGTTCCCGGTGCCCACAGAGTATCTCACTACTGTCTGGGGATCCCAGATCCAGGGACCCAGACACATATATGCAGGTAAACATACATACACACATACATACATACATACATACATACATATGCATAAAACAATTTTTAAAAAGTCTTTTGTAAAACGCACTTACAATAAGATATAATAGCAAAACCACTAGAACAGTAATTCTAAAAATCAGAAGAAACTGATATCAACTGTTACTAAGGATGTGAGACAACTGAATTCCCATATACTACATGCTATATTCAAAGCTGATAATAGAATATAATGTTGCGTATTTTCTCTAGCTCCTCCATTGGGGACCCTGTGTTCCATCCAATAGCTGGCTGTGAGCATCCACTTCTGTGTTTGCCAGGCACTGGCATAGCCTCACAAGAGTCCGCAATATCAGGGTCCCTTTAGCAGAATCTTGCTGGCATGAGCATTAGTATCTAGGTTTGGTGGCTGATGATGGGATGGACTCCCGAATGGGGTAGTCTCTGGATAGTCCATCCTTTCATCTTAGCTCTAAATTTTGACTCTGTACCTATATCCTTTCATGAGTATTTTGTTCCTTATTCTAAGGAGGAATGAAGTATCCACCCAGTGGTCATCCTTCTTGGTTTTCTTCTGTTTTGCATAATGTATCTTGGGTATTCTAAGTTTCTGGGCTAATATCCGCTTATCAGTGAGTGCATATCTAGAGGACCTGAAGGGGGCTGCAACCCTGTAGGTGGAACAACAATATGAACTAACCAGTACCCCCTGAGCTGCATATGTAGCAGAAGATGGCCTAATCAGCCATCATTGGGAAGAGAGGCCCCTTGGTCTTGTAGACTTTATATGACCCAGCACAGGGCAAGGCCTGGGCCAAGTAGTGGGAGTGGGTGGGTAGGGGAGCAGAGGTGGGGGGAGGGCTATAGGAAACTTTTGGGATAGCATTTGAAATGTAAATAAAGAAAATTTAAAAAAAAAAGAATATAATGTTGCCCTGCTTCTAAAAAAAAAACAAAAACAAAAACAAAAAAAACCCAACAAAACACTTTTTAAAAGTTTAACCTCTTATATGACCCAGCTCTTTGGCTTCTAATTTTCTAGCCTAGAGATGTAAAAGCACATGGTGCACAAAGACATGCCTGATGCTCGCTTCAGATCGTTTCATACTTATCTAACAGTGTAATCAATACAAAACCTCTCAGCAGAAGTGTGAATAAAGAAAACGGAGTATATTTACATAACGGATTCCTATGCTGTGATAACAAAGGAGTGAATTGTAGATCCAGGCAACAGCAGGTTTGAATCTCAAAATGAGTAAACTCAACTTAAAATGAAAATGTAAGGGAGCGCCTGGGGCTGGAGAGAGTCAGCACTTGAGAACAGTGGTTCTCAAAAGCACCCAGCTCACAACCATCTGTGGTGCCAGCTCCAGGGATGCAGTGCTCTTCTGGTCTCTGTGAGCCCTGCACATTCACACGTGTGCATGCTTGCACATGTGTGCACACACACAAACACATGTAGTTACACACTGTTTAAAAAGTAAGATGAAGTCTTATTTTTTTCTTTAGAAAGCTCCATATCACATAAACTCACTTAATTAAACAAAAACAAAAACCAATCTGTAAGGCTAGGATTATTAATCATGCTGTGAACTGGAGGGAAAGAAGAGCTACAGAAGGGGTAAGGAGCCTTCTTGGTCTGATGGAAGTACTCTGTGTTTTCCCTATGGTGATTTTATGCCATTCAATATTTCTAAAATTATTCAATTAAAATGTATATGACAATTGCACATAAATCACAGATGAGTTAAATCATTTAAGATTTTATATTTGCATATGACCTACAGATATATACCCTGAATCTCAAATCACTCCTAAAATCACTTATAATAACTAATAACAATATATATGTTTACTCAAATAAATGAAAGTATATAAAAACTATATTGCTTTGGGTATAATGACTAGGGAAAACATTTGTACATGATTGACAAAAGTTCATTTTCTTTCGTGTGGGAAAATTTGAAACAATGTTTAACTCTGCTTCAGCCTGGCCTTGAATTAGCCATTCTGCCCCAGCTGCCAGAGATGTAGTGCATTTTGATGTTGTTGGTTGTGCTTACTTGTGGTAGTTATTGATGTCACAGGAGTAGGGTGGGGCTTCACACGTGCTAAGCAAACATTCCACCTCTCAGCTATATCTTCCAGGAAAAATGTCTGTCTACTGCAAAATGACACTAAGTTCCAAGGCAGGATTTAGTTGCTTTCCTGTCTCAGAGTTTCAAGAGGCTGAGATGATGAGAGATTTTATGTCGACCTTGTGTGCATTTAAAAACTATACTTTGTCAGCTGGGTGATGGCGATGGATGCTTCTAACCCCCCAGCACTTGGGAAGCAGAGGCAGGAGAATCTCTGAATTAGAAGCCAGCCTGGTCAACAGAGTGAGTTCCAGAATGGCCAAGGCTACACAGAGAAACTATGTCTCAAAAAAAAAAAAAAAAACCTAACAATAATTATAATAATAATAGTAATTATAGCAATAATAATAATTAATATATGCATATATACACACTGTCTCTTGGGTTTCTGAATTTATGACCGCAGAAACACTGAGACAGAGGGTTGACTGCAGAAGATATTTTAGATAAGGCGATAGTTTTCCTTTGGTTTACTATTTTACATAGGGTGGTGTATGTAGTCTAGGCTGCCCTTTAACTAGGTTTACCCTTCCAAGTGCTACTGTTACAAGTATGGACCCTGTCTTTATTTCTCTGTTACTGTGATAAAATACAATGTCTGTAAGCAAGTTAAGGGAAAAAAAAAAAAAAAAGGTTTATCCCAGTTCAGGATCCCAAAGAGATAGAATCCACAATGGTGAGGGAAGCATGGGAGAGGGAGCAGGAAAGGAAATCACACTTCATCCCAACAGAGGAAGCCCCGCCCCTACCCTCCATGATGTGCTCCCTCCAGCAAGGATCTACTCCTAAGGCTTCCATAGACTACATGTTCAGATGCACGCACCTATGGGAGAAGTTCGCATCTAAACACACACAGTTGGCCCCTGGGCCCCATAGGCTTCCGACCATCTCATCATACAAAATGCATTTAGCCCAACTTCAGAAGTTCCTATAGTGTTTAACAGTCTCAACACTACACAGAAGTACCGGATCTCTTCTGAGACTCAAGTCAATCTCTTACCTATCCCCCTGTAAAATCAAGAAAAGTTACATACTTCCAACATACAATGGCGTGGAATATGTACCCCCCCTAATCCCCGCACGCTCCAACCCCAGTGCTGCAAACATCAATCCCTGTCATTCCATGCTCATCACTTACGGCTTCTGTTGCAAAGCCTTTCCATGGCGTTCTTTCCTCCAGCTTTGCCGCCTGCAACACGCGTTTTCACTTGGAAGGGGTCCAGTGCCTGTAAGGAGCAATTGTTGACAGATGTCTCACAGACCTGGCATGGTCACACATCGTAGTCCCTGCTACAACCTGGGCTTCACTCTTGGTTGCCTCTCGGGGTCGGCTAAGTACCACATGGATGACACTGACAAGTTCAGCTGCTGTGTACACAGCAGGGCCCACACGTCATGTGCACATAGGAAGCACACACGGAGAGAACAGAAATCGGGATCGAGGCTATAAACTATCAAAACCCCACCCTCAGGGGCATACTTCCTCTTAAGGGTTTAAAAACCTTCAAATCACTACCAACAACTGGAGACCAAATACATGCAGCTACGGGGAAACACTCCTCATTCAAATCACAACAGACCCCCAAGCCCGGAACAACATTATATAAAACCACAAACTACAGGAAATATTTTAAGAGTACGTAGGATTGCGATAGGCTCATATGCTTAAACACTTAGTCCGAAATCGGTGACATGGTCTTGGGAGGGATGAGGAAGTGGGCCTTGTTGGAGAAGGGGCGGTCTTTGAGGTGATAAAGAACACGTGATATTCCTGGTGTGCTCTTCCTTGGCTTCTTTCTTGTGGATCAAGAGGTTAACTATCAGCTGCCGCCTGTTGTTCCTACGCCATTGTCATGGACTCTGACACTCTGAAACTGTAAGTCCCAAGTTCCTTTCTCATAGTGTCTCATTCCATCAAGAGAAAACTAACTAAGGCACCTACATACAAATTCAGATGCAACAACACAGGCGTCCATAATCCCAGCACTCCTGCAGAGAGATGGAACATGGAGACAGAATGATCCAGACACTCATGGGTGAGCTAGCCCCATACATACAGCAGTAAGCAAGAGGAGACCATGTCTCAAAGTGGAGAGAAAGAACCAACACACACACACACACACACACACNCACACACACACACACACACACACTCATGCATGCATACACACACCAGAGAGAGCAACTTATCCTAATTTGTATGTCTCTATAACAATATTATACATAAATTGAATGACCTGACTCATCTATTTGGTGCAACTATCCCACACTTACTCAGAAATCTGGAAATGGAAGGCTGGAAATAGAATATCAAAATTTTGAGACATGTGAAAGCTCATATTTGCATAAAAGAGTTACAATAAAGGTTATGTTTAGTCATTCCAGCATTCCACTCCTTACTTGAGTAACCTGTGAATTGAAAACAAAGGGCCATTCGATCTGACTTGATCTGCTTCTGGCTTCATCAGAAGTGATTAAAGAAACTCAAAGGTATTATTTTTCACAGAATAGAAAGATTTCCAAGAAAATTTATTCTGCTGAAATCGCTGCTTGCAAAATCACATTTTAGTTAAGAATGTACGTGTTCTCTTTTGTGTTCATTATGGTTTCCCCAAAAGCCCATCTTAGGTAGTACAAGTTTAATACTGATTTTTTTTTTTTTTTTTTTTTTTTGGTTTTTCGAGACAGGGTTTCTCTGTATAGCCCTGGCTGTCCTGGAACTCACTCTGTAGACCAGGCTGGCATCGAACTCAGAAATCTGCCTGTCTCTGCCTCCCGAGTGCTGGGATTAAAGGCATGTGCCACCACACCCAGCCAATCGTGATATTTTTATATGATATTGGCTTAATAACCCTTTCTACATGTATTGACATACTACTGTTAGATGAATTTGAAGAAGTGAAAATACCTTCAAATTTAAAATATCTGTGAGGTTTTCCATTTAAAGAGACATGTTGAGATGAATTTTAGACTTCAGTCTAATATGTTTGAAAACATTAGCTAATATTTTGCTCTTTATAACAAATAGCAGTTTTTGGACTTGTATTCAGTCCAATCTGTTTGTATGTGTGATTCTAAGTTAGAATCTACCAGCTGTTTGGCATGTGTCAGAAAACCCTGAGTTTAAAATGGATAGGAAAATGTGGAAAGGTCTTTAATTTAAAATTTCCTACTTGGCATATATGCAGATAAAGTGCCATGTTTGCAGGAAGTAATTTCACCTATCACTTTATATTTTAACATTTGCTTTGTTTCCTTGGTGATTATTAATATTTTCATTTTTGTATTCATTTTCATCTCTACAAGGAAAAATTATTGTCACAATTTGGGGAGATTGCTATTTTGAAACATTTTCTTATTATTGCTGTCTCTCTCTTTCACACACACACACACTCATGCATGCAAACACACATGTACATATGCATGCACACTCACAGAGGCAATGCGTAATGTGTTAGTGAATAGCTGCCTTTTTTGTAATTACCAATAAAAGAGTAATGATTTCTCAGACCAGACACAGCAATACAACAATCATCCATTTAAACGTAAATAAATGTAATCTATGCCCTATGAACTTATTTTGATTACTTTTAATTTTTAACTAAACTTCTAGTAAGACAATGAGAATGCACAGGAACTGTGAAGAAAATCACCCTGTGATTTCTTTATATGATTGAGGAAGCCTCAGTAATATGCATGGTATGTGGCAGGCATGGGTGTGATGAATATAACGGGGAACTAGTGGTGGACCTGAGTGAATGCTAATGAAGACATAATGTGTCCAGAAAGGCCAGGGGAACAAAACCTTTACTTACAACTTAGGGAGGTACAGAAGCATTTGTACAACTCATTCCTAGGACTAAAGATACAGTCTAGAAAAATAAACAAAACCTGTATGAGAAGTCCTTGTCAGCTTAGTAATGTGGACACTGAGGTTTAGTTAGGTTTGCGATAGACCATATCAACCTTAAAGGATGGCACAGGGAGAGGATTTTAAAGCCCTGTCTAAGAAAATCGTAAGACTTGCAGCTTCTCCTCAGCTCTCATGATCTGGAAAGGAAGCCGATTCCCCCACAGGAGAACTGACGGTCCTGCTTATAGAGAGGTCCCTTTGGTAAGATGTATTTCCTGGGTTGGTTAATAAGATGGGTGAGTGTGTATGTATTTAAATAACTTTACTGTGAATTTTAATAGTGCTTTGAAATGAATAAAAATACATCAATGCTACACTTTCGAACAGTAACTGTGTATGGGTGGAGGTCTTCCTTTTTCTTAATCTTCCAGAGGGCCAGCTCTAACAGATCAGATAGGCTGATTTTATGACTTTAGGATCATGGATTTTGCCATATGGAGGCAGAGTTGTTCTGAAAATAGATATCAGTGTTTTTCTAACAGGCACCTGAATTGTTTTCTGACCAGGATTATAGGTCTGGCTGGGGAAGAACATGCCATGTGGCTCACCTGATTTAGAGAAGCCGTTAAGTGTTTAATGAGAAGGTTGCTGGGTTTCATTTTTCCATGATGCTGTGCCTACAAGAAGTTGGTTAGTGAGGTAGAACCTGAGTCTACTGGGAAAAGAAATCAATGTTGCCTGAGTATCACCTTTGCACAGGACACCCTATGAAATTTTCTGTCCCTGGCCTTTTGCTGTTCTTTATATCCCTTATCACTCTTATGTTGTCCACTCCCTTATCAAGCAGTCTTCATGCTCCCATCTGAGTGTTTCCTAAATGTAGAGATTACTCGTGGGTGCCGTTTGTTTGTTTGTTTCTAGGAGTTTTTTGTTGGGGGATTATTGTTAAGGTATGACCTTACTCTCTTGCCCCAGATGGCTTGAAAGTCACACACAGCTCAGACTGATAATAAACCCGTGGCTATCCCCATACCTCAGTTTTCTATGTACTAGGATTATAACCATGAACCATCATACCCGGCTCCAAACACAGAGATCCCTAACACAACATTTTCTGAATCCCACCAGCTAATTCTACTGGAATGTCCCATTATTATATTAGTCTCCACATACAGTCCCTGGAAAATAAGTCCCTTTCCTGCCTTCTGTATTCCACTTAGCTGTTGGGACACACACACACACACACACACACACACACACACAGGCATTGCAATAGGAGCCAGCAAACCTCAGGAATCTTTTCTGTATCTTTAATATATTCTCACAATTCCTGGTTGCTATGATAAAAGATAGGACCTATTTGAATCATAGGATCAGTATTTATCAGTTTGTACCTCGTGGGTAGCGCCTGACACCCAGTGCTGCTCAGGTGCTCATCCTAAGGCAGAGCCATCCTGTCCCTGAGCTTTCTTTCTGAATAGCATCAAATACTGCCCGACAAAACCAAGTCCTTCAGGGAAAGATACAGGCTGAAACTCCAGTTTTCTACAGCACGTTATAGCTAAAGCAAGGCTCAGACTGATCTTAACACCCACCTGAACTCCTAGACAATGAGGTTACTGTTCCTCTGTGCTCATTTCTGTATACAGCCTCTCTCTGCTCTGTCCCGGCACTCAGCCAGACTATAGGAATATGAAGCTACTGGCTTCTGATGGACACCCTCGATGGACATGAATCTGAAGCTATAAGCTGCCTTCTCACATCTGTGTTATTGTCAGTTGCCCTTTTTTTTCTTTCCTGTGTCCTCCTTCCCTTTCATTTGACAGCAGTTCTTAATTATCTATCAGAGTCTCAAGATCACAGGAACTCAAAAACACCCATGTGCTTTCCTTATGGATAAAATGTATGCAGATCTTAGACACATGGAATAATCTTCGGCTTCCCAAACTGAAAAGCATTTATGCTTTCCAACTGTACAAGGAAGAGTTCTTACATCAGGAAAGAAAAGCATTTCCATAACCAAAAAATATCAAACAACTTAATTACAAGGTAAGTTGTTTGCTAAATTGTTAGTATTATGGCAGAGCTGGAAGTGTCTAATGTTAGTTTCTGGATACAGGTCAGGCTGCTCCTGAGATAAGAGGCCTGTGACAAATCCTGGAGCCAAGCTGCAGGGACACATGTTGGGCACTTGGAGTTACTTCACCAGAGAAAGACCTGCACTCACTAGAAAGACTGAGGAGTGAAATATGATTGAGGATGTAAACCCCTGGAGAAGTAAAAGGTGTGTGTGTGTATGTATGTGTGTGTGCATGTGTGTGTGCATATATGTGTATGCATGTATCCATGTGTTATGTGTGTAGGTGTGCATGTGTTTGTGCACCTGTGTGTGTATCTGTGTATGTGTATTTGTGTATATATGTTTATGTGTGCATCTGTATATTATGTGTGTGTGCATCTGTGTGCATTTATGCATGTGATTTTGTGAATATAAGTGTGTGCGTGTGTATCTGTGTGTGTGCATTTATGTGTAGAACTGTGTATGTGTGCAGCTGTGTGCTAGCTGTGTGGGTTTGCATCTGTGTGTCTGTGTGTGGGAGGGCATCTGTGTGTCTCTGTGTGTGTCTGTGTATGGGCATGTGTGTGTGGTTGTGTGTGTGTGAATGTGTATATATTTGTGTGTGTGTGTGTGTGTGAATTTGTGTGTATCTGTTTGTGTGCAGTGTGTGTGTGTGTGTCTGTGTGTGTGTGTCTGTGTGTGTGTGTCTGTGTGTGTGTCTGTGTGTGTGTGTCTGTGTGTGTGTGTCTGTG
>NC_034594.1:48030995-48081561 GCF_900095145.1 Mus pahari
TGTGTGTGTGTGTCTGTGTGTTTATTGAACAAAGCAAGCAATAGTGACTTGGATACTTTCCTGAAGCAGGAATGAGAACAAGGACGGAGGCCAATGTGTCTATGAAGGCCCAGAACACACAGCCACGGACAGGTGGGGCTAGAGGAGCAGAAGCAGGGCAAAGCCAAACACACCGGAAATCTGTGAATGGTGTCCCAAGGAGTGCTCAGTGGCCCAGCACGCTGGCAACAGCGTGGGGAAACCCAAGAGTCTCAGAGAATCAGAGCCTGGAAGAACTCAAGGATTTTCCCAAAGAGATTCAGGTGAGACTCACGACAGAGACACCTACCGAGTGAGGAGGGAACTAAGTTGTGAACATTCTAAAGAATGTCTAGAAAAGAGGAGAAATGGGAAAAGAGTCAAACTTGGCGCCATTCGGTTAGATAACGAGCTGAGGAGGTAACTGTTTTCTACGTCGACAATGAAGTGATTTTATTTTTAAACTCACAAATAGATAAGGGCTGCTGAGACAGCTTTTACAGTTGTGTGTCTCTAGTATAGATGCTAAGCAGCCAGATCCATTTAGTTTTCTGACAAACTAAAAAAAATCAATCTTTCTCTCACTCTTCTTCTCCTCCCTCCTCTAATAAACTATTTAGAAATGTCTCTGACCTTCACGGCCCTCCTCCACAGTTACTGTCCGTGCTAAAATCTCCCTCTACCCTTTTTACAACACATCTCAAGATGCCTTTTGATTTTTTTCTATTAAGGTAATTTTTTTCTCTTTTGGTTTTTTCGAGTCAGGGTTTCTATGTATAGCCCTGGCTGTCCTGGAGCTCACTCTGTAGACCAGGCTGGCCTCGAACTCAGAAATCCACCTGCCTCTGCCTCCCAAGTGCTGGGATTAAAGGCGTGCGCCACCACTATTAAGGTAATTTTTAATAGCTAGATAAGTTGGATATCAAATGCATAAATATATTGGCATTAGAAAACATCAAAAGAAGATAACTGATATGTTCTATCTTACACTGTCCCTCAAGAATGCGTGTGCCATGCCCACCTCTCTAAATTTGAATAATTTTAAGTTATTTTCCTGACCCTGTATTATTCATAGTAGAAGTGCCTGAAATAGAGTGAAGAGTGAAGAGGGGCGAGTTTTTCCTTCTCTTTCTCGTACTGTGTATCTAGAGAGTTCCACCATCTGAATATTTTATGATCAGCCTGCCTCTGACTCACAAACACATAATTCATCATCAACCAATGAATAATGTCAAAGCTGAATGAGTTATGCGTCAATTTTAATGTCACAAATTATACTTTCCTTTGTTTCTTTCAGGGTAGGTGATCAACCCTGCCACCCTGTAAGACAGGTGGGTCTCCACAGTCCTTCAGTGGACAGGTACCACTGTATGTCCCAAATCTCTTAGTCAGAATCTATGCATATGGAGAGTCCCTAAGTCCTCCACATTCTTGTCAAAATTCATTCTGATTCAAATAAACCTTAGCTCCAAGATTTTACGTATTTGTGTGTGTGTGTGTGTGTGTGTGTGTGTATATATATATGTATACACACACATATATATAATGTGTATGTATATTCATATACAAAATATGTATGTATATTCGTATAATATATACATATATATGATAAAGGAAATTATCTCCTGACTCTACAAAATGAAAATATATTTCATAACCATGTGCAGCCCTAGAATAAAACAATATGCATTCTCTTAACTGTGATCTCAGCCATAAAACCATGCATAGTCTTAGCCCACCTCCCCTAGCAGGGAGTTATTCCTGCTCGGAATGTGACTTCTGCCTTACTGGGTTCAACTCTAGTTCTCCTATATGGAAAAATAAGATTAAAACTAAAACTCCTTTCATAGTGTTACTATGAAAATTGAATAAGCAATTCAGAGAAAGCTAAAATGATGTTTAGGCTAGAATTATGTTTAATAAATCTCAGCTGTTATTCTTAAGCAGTAACTGTTACATTCATGAAAGTGCTCTGTCAATAAAAATAAAAATAAAAATAAACCCCTAAAGGTGATAAATACAAACTATCCATTATTCCAGAGACTGAACAGAAAGGCTAAATGATCATAAATCCAACACCTGGCAAATATTTCATATTTTCTTATTTTGATTGAGAACATGAGTCTACTTTAAATGCTAATAATCTGTTATCTTGAAGGAAATCAGTCTGGGGAACATGTGAGCGATCTTGATTTAAATGAGAAAACACACTTGCCTTTTGCGTGGGACTCAAGCCTTAGCTCACTATCTCTGCTGAACACCTGTGGCACTAATGCACTGCGGCCAATTGTAGCAGCAACTCAGCATCGTCTGATTCTGGCTCCATCCTCTCAGCTACAAATATCAATCCTAGTTCACATTCTCATCTGAGGAAATGTACAGACCAAAGGATGACTGACTGCATTTCTCACCTTCTACCTAAACCCATTGGTCTCATTTAGGGCAGACATCATAAAACTCCTACCTGGTGTGCTGACAAAGACAATCAACATTGAAATCAACAATTTACAGTCCCGTTAGTCATGTTTATATCTTCCTGAAAGATGGCAAGTCAAAACATTCTGAAACAAAACTTTAATTTTCTCTTATTATTAATTGAAATGCCTCTCCTTAATGGTGAAAGAACAACCATAATTTATCAGCTAGAAGGCTAAGTGTCTATTACCAAGTGCTGATGGGTTGCAGATCGACCGACTGCAAAGCTTTCCACAATTCCAGGCTCTGATAAGCGGCCACCAAATTATCCTCCCAACTACAGTTGTGTCATCCAATGCAATTAACACCTCATAAGCATTAAGGCATTTCTAGAGGTAATAAATTAGTCACGGCTGCATACCCCACAACAGTCTTCAGTGAAGAGTTTATATGCTCACTGCAGGTTGCAGAAAATAGTAAATTTAGACAAATTCTTTGGAGCAATACAATTACAGAGATAATTTTATATTTGCCTTGGTAATGCTGATTACACAAGCCCTCACAGGGAGGAGGGTAATACATTGAAAAGGTTCTGTGTTGTGGCCACGTGGTTTGTTCCCAGATTGAGACAGTCACTAAGTCACCCTTTTATTGTTTCTCATCCCACTTTAATTCTTACCCAGGAACTTTTTTTTTTCAGTATCAAAACAATCAATCATAATCATTTTAATGTAAAAATTAAGTATTAAAATGCTAAGTGCATTTAAAATTCAACAGTCGGTTTATAGATGTAATATTTTACCTGTTTGAAAATACCTGGCCCACATTCTTTGCCCTAAAACCAAAATGCAAACAGTAGCAGTTTATCTATCAGTAAGAATGAATAGATAAAATACATTTAAAGAAAAGTAAAAGAAAAATACCAAGAAATAAATTTTATGGCTCACACCCCCACCTTAAAGAAAGTTCTATTTCCTAACAAATGTCTGCCTGTGTCCTTGTGTCCTTTTCCTCCTCCTATAGACACACACATGAAAGAAGACCTGGACAGAATTCATAATTTCTCCCATCGGTTCTTCCAAAGGACCTGGAAAACCTCTGAGGTTCAGATGGGAGAAGTTACCGGGTACTTGACATTTCCACTAACCATCAGCTGGCGTTCCAGTTGGGGGAAAAGTTTTCAGTACAGTGTGCACATGAGTAAATATTTCAAAACTTACTGAAGTAGCTCACATTTCTCTGAGAAATTTGTTTTTTTAATGTAAGTGATATGGTTTGGGTTTTTTGTTTGTTTGTTTGTTTGTTGTATTCTTCCCTTGTCGGGAAAGTAGGCACCAACGTTAAGTGCCTAATAGCTAATTGGATGGATTACTCAGAAGACTACATAAACCATTTCTCAGGTAGGAACCTCGGAGACAAGCTACAAAGGAATGTGGGCTAAAGGTTTAATTGCCCTCCACAGTGCATATAAAATTAATACTTCCTAATGAATTCCAGTGTTGGGGTATTCCAGATAGGCAGCTTTCAGCTCTCACACTGAGCTACCAATCAAGCCGTGATCACAAAATCTATTAGAAGGTTGCGGCTAAGAAGCTGGAAAGAACCCAGATGTCCCTCAATAGAAGAATGGATACAGAAACTGTGGTACATTTACACAGTGGAGTACTACTCAACTATTAAAAACAATGAATTTATGAAATTCTTGGGCAAATGGATGTATCTGGAGGATATCATCCTGAGTGAGGTAACCCAATCACAAAAGAAGTCACTAGATATGCACTCACTGAGAAGCGGATATTAGACCAGAGACTTAGAATACCGAAGATACATTATGCAAAACAGAAGAAAACCAAGAAGGATGACTACTGTGTGGATACTTCATTCCTCCTTAGAATAAGGAACAAAATACTCATGAAAGGATATAGGTACAGAGACAAAATTTAGAGCTAAGATGAAAGGATGGACTATCCAGAGACTACCCCATTCGGGAATCCATCCCATCATCAGCCACCAAACCTAGATACTAATGCTCATGCCAGCAAGATTCTGCTGAAGGGACCGTGATATTGCGGCCTCTTGTGAGGCTATGCCAGTGCCTGGCAAACACTGAAGTGGACGCTCACAGCCAGCTATTGGATGGAACACAGGGAGGAGCTAGAGGAAGTACCCAAGGAGCTGAAGGGGTCTGCAACCCTGCAGGTGGAACAACAATATGAACTAACCAGTACCCTCTGAGCTCGTGTCTCTAGCTGCATATGTAGCAGAAGATGGCCGAATTGATCATCATTGGGAAGAGAGGCACGTTGGTTTTACAAACTTTATATGACCCAGCACAGGGGAATGCCAGGGCCAAGAGGTGGGAGTGGGTGATTAGGGGAGCAGGGGCAGGGGGAGGGTATAGGAAACTTCCGGGATAGCATTTGAAATGTAAATATGTAAATAAAGAAAATAACAGAAGAAGAAGAAGAAGGAGGAGGAGGAGGAGGAGGAGGAGGAGGAGGAGGAGGAGGAGGAGGTTGCGGCTACTCTCGTCCTCTTCCTCATACTCTCATACTACTGTTAAGAAAATAAAATGCAAGGGGCAGAGGTGACAAAAGTCTTGCTAAAGACTCTACAGTGACATTCTAGATAATATGATATTTCAACCAGGTAAATTCTGGGTAGATTACAGGAAAGGGACAGCGTGTTCTCCCAAAGAACCTGCAGATACTGTGTACTTGTTTATAGGGATAGTACTTGATGAATCAGGCCATATTTATGGCAGAGCATTGTGTCCTAGGTTTCACGTCGATTTTAATTTCTGTATTAAGAGTAGCCGCAAAGAAGAAAACACCTCTCCTGCATCGTGACAATTTTATTCTATTAGGTTTCAAAATATTCTCTCCATTGTTTTAGTTATGTTGGGACTAAGCCAATAGAGTTCTCATGAAGTTTTCACTCGATGAAAATTGTTCTTACAATTTGCAGGTTTAGATAAATTTTCCTAAAAGTTTTCTCCCATGATTTATCATGACCTGAAATGAACTGGCCTTGAGGTAAAAGGCAGTGTGTACATTGTTTCTTTTATCTTGAATTATTAAGTCTTACACATGGCATGAATACTAAATGCACCTGGGTCTGGGTCTAATGGCAGAACGACAGCAATTGCATAAAAACATCACACTAAGAAAAAATTTATATAAAAGCTTCTATAATTTTTACAGTGGTGGCACTTTGTTGCATTAATTCATTTTAAAAATAGCCAAGAAATGACATTTAATTTTTTGTGCATGTTTTGTATTTTGAGACAATGTCTTGCTCATGTAGCACAGGCTATTTCCTAATTCCTTATGATCTTCCTGCCTCTACCTCCCCAGTGCACCACTGTGCCTGACTCAATACTACTTCTAAAAAAAAAAAAAAAAAAAAAAAAAAAAATCCCCTTTTACCTGCAGTGTAGAAAGGAACTTGAGCTAGCTCAGTGGTGGAGTTCAAGGGTCCATTGGGCTGATGACATTTTCCAGTGAAGCAGTTAACATTTTCTACATCAATGATAAATCAGAGAGTAATCGGGTACACTGATCGTATTCCCACTCAGACATGATCCTTAGCAGTAACTGGTATTTTACAAAGAAAAACTACAAATGTTAAAATGATTTTTTTTTACATAGTTAAGGTAAGATGTCTATATTACTGGCAAATTATTGGTCAATTTATGAAAGAAAACATGCTCTGGCTATGTTTCAGGGCTGTTATTTTGCACAGTAATTATATACCCCAATGCTTGGGTAACTATGCATATAGAGATACATATTACAGAAATGAAGATACACTAGTAAGTTAGATGGGCCATCAGATCATTCATTCACAAAGTGGAGAACTTGGTAAACAGAAAATACAGTTGACAGGATGCATGCAGTAGAGTACTGTTGGAAGAAAGGGAAAGATGCGGAATGGACTCCCAAAAGAGAGACTGTCAATGCTGAACCCTGAACAGTGCATAAAAGTTCATCAGGAAAAAAACCAGTGGGAAGAGGCTGCAGCTCCAGCATTGGCATATTGATACAGGAACTCAGCCAAGAGTGGGACATATTGAAGCAACAGTTTGGCTGACATCGAGACTCTGAGGTAGAATGTGGTAGAAATGGGACAGCAGGGCAAGAATATGATATCCCCATGGGCATTCTCCTATAACTTAACATATTTGAAACAAGGGAGTATTACAATCAAATTAATTTCCACAGAGATCCTTCTTTATGCGAACAAAATAAAATCAATTTGAACATAGTTTGCATATAGACTCAGAGAAAAATAATATGGTATTGTCAAATAAAATAATGGCAAGGGGAATGTAGGGAAATGAATAGACTGCTATTAAGGGAGCATCACCAGTGACATTTGCTGTCTATGGGGTTGAAAGAGAAACTTAGAATTGAAAATGTGCCAACTATCCAGCTTGAACAACTGGAAGCATAATGGTGCCGAGCTTTGAAAGAGGAGACAAAAGTTGATTGACATGGATAAAGATACACAAACTATCACACTTTAATTTGAATTGCCTGCAGAATTAACAGGAGGAGACTCCTGAAGGCTCTTGGGCCTGTAACTCATGCTTCCTATCCTTGGTCTGTGACAATTCATTCTAGCATTACTAGTTGGGGAATCGTTTAGAGATGGTACCAGTTATGGTCTTGGTTGTCACCTTAGAAAAATTAAAAATTAGATGGAAATCAGCTCTGAGTGTGTCTGTGGACCTCTTCACAGATGGGATTAACTCAACAGGGAAGACCAACCCTCAATTTGGGTAATAACTTCCAACAAATGACTCTGGCAGAAAGAGATTCAAGGAAATGACATATAGCCATCTTCTTGGTGCCTCTTTGGTCAAATGTGTCTATGTCTTCAGCTGCCACCCTCTACTGCATCAAGATCCAACTTTGTTGGTTTTCCTAATGTGGACCCAATACCAGAAAACCTCCAAGAAATTTGCAGACTTTCAGTACCTCATTTGGACTGCTAGATATCCAACTTCATGGACTAATAGTCACTGAATTCTTAGCCTCTCTGTGTATAGTGTTGAACTATCAAGTTACAATTGTACAAACTAATATACTAACTCCCTTGTTGTAATACACACACAACATATGGACAAAATGATAATCTTTTAAATTTACTCTAAAAGAACACTTAAGAGTCTCATATTATTCAAGATTTGGAGTTTTAAATATTAACTGCAACATTTTATAAAATTAAAGTTTCACCTTGTATATAAGTCTTTAAAGCCTTCATTTGTCAATTAACAAATCAACCAAAAAAACTCATTTATTCTTGTTATGTGTGAAAGTTGATATTCTTTATAAATTCGTCATCCCCGAATAAAATTACGTCCTATAAAATTGAGTTTCCCTAACTTCCATAAATATAATCTACTATCTACTAGGAGATTGGATTTGGAGGTGAAGAGAGAGATGTCAAGGTCTTCAGTTAGCCTACATGCTTCTCTGTCTGGAGTGTTACTTTCAAGACTTCTTAATCTTCAAGGAATTTTGCTGAGAGCTGAATAATAACAGAAATTGGATGGGTATGTTTTTAGAAAAAAAGTCACAACTCAAGCAATTTATAAGAATTCTTGATGCATTAAAAAAAAAAAAAAGGATCCTAGGCATCATATAATACCTAGGTAACAGGTTTCACAGCTAATGGTCACGAAACTTTTAAACTGTCCACATCTTCTCCCTCCAGAGGTCTGTTCTCCCTTCAAGGGAGCAACTGAGACTCAGCCCTCACCACAAAGTGAATAATGGTTGATGAAGGCAATCATCACTGATTGATTCTTCTGTCCAGGGACAGGTCTACACGGCCACATGAAAACAATATTGTCTATTAACTAGAACACTGCAGGGGCTTCAAGAAGATGCTTCCTTATAACAAATAGAAATTGTATAGTAAAAGAAATCATCTCTTATTCCAGGGGATCTTGATAAAAGATGCTAAGACATCTGCTCTGCTGTCACTATTCATGGTCATGTAGTAAACACAGCAAGCACGCTAGGGAAGGAACACACACACACAGAAAGAGAGAGAGAGAAAGAGAGAGAGAGAGAGAGAGAGAGAGAGAGAGAGAGAGAGAGAGAGAGAGAATGAGAACTCTGAGGGGGCAGTTCCTGATGAAACCTGTATGGGTCAGAATTTTCTGCTATTACCCCTACATGCATTCTAACCAATATAAATTCCCTTTAATTAATAGATAAGCTAATAGGGACTCTAGGAACCTTAACAGCTAAAAGAACCTTTCAGAATTTTAGGAAGCATATATCTAGTAACCTGAGCAGCCTATCTTGGAACCAGAGCCACCAGTTCTAAGATGAGTACTGTGTACTTTTTTTTTTTTTTGGCTTTGCTAAATTAAAAACATGTTCTATGTTCCTGATCCATTGCCTTAGATTTACCCCTCTCATTATAGACTTATAGGATTTATAGATTAATATGAGATGAACATAATTATCATGCATAAAAACAAAGACATGACATAAGCTATCATATGATAATTTCTGATCATATTACATATAATTAACTTTGGCCATGTAGTAGTTTTATCACACACAGTAATGGTATAATAATGTTAACATGCAAAAAGAAGTGTTATTAGTTCCCCCATACTCTTAAGTTCCACTTTTTAGTCTCTTAATCTATTATTGGAGTCTAAGAAGATCAACATTCATTTCTTGTATGGTGTGTTACACATGAATTGATGTATAAAGAGTGTTGCCAATATTTGATGGCATGTTTAATAAAATGAAAATTTCCAATAGGTATACTTTTAAAAACAAAATGTATTATATGAAAGGAGTGGAATACAGTTTAAAGTTGTCCTTTTGTTTGTTTGCTTGCTTGCTTGCTCTTCAAGACTAGGTTCCCTGTGTAGCTCTGGTTGTCATGGAGCTCACTATGTGAAGCAAGCTGGCCTCAAACTCAGAGATCCACCTACCTCTGCTGTAGGTTTAATAAGTAGGTGGAGAATGAATGTATTGTGCATTATAGGAAATATAGCTAAACTATAGTCTAAGTTTATACAGGTCAGGAACCAAAGGCCAGGAGGCAGGGGTTGATTACATAGAAAAAATTTTTTGATCAAATTATTAAATATATTGAGGATAATGTGTGTGAAATCAAAGCATGGGAAAATGGTTTCTAAATGTATCCTTTATTATTTATTCAGGCATTGCAAGGTCAACAGATCAAAAGACACTTGGCATTAAATAATGCTATTGGTGAAGTTGTGACCACTGGCACAAAAGTGTCAGGACAGTTCCAATGAAACCAACTGCTCTCTGGTTAAATCTGAGGCTCATTCCACTAGAAAGAAACTATGCCTTGCACTATAAACCCAGTCAAAAGCATTGGGTTTCGGATGCCACAGGCTTTGGGAGAAGCCTGATGATTTGTTAAATGAACACATTATCCGTCTGCGTTCTAAACATGTGTGCCCATCCATTAGAACTGCTCTCAGCCTTTGTCATAGAAACTCTTTTCAGTGAGCAATTATAAATGCAGAGGCTCATAACGCTTCCAAGGAATGAAAATAAAAACCGGGCAAATCTTCAATAATAAACCAGACATCTCTGTCATCTTTTCCAAGGGAGAAAGGCCATTGTGGAAGAAGAGGTGAAAAAAAAAAAGAACTTAAGAACTAGATGATGAGGAGACATGCTGCGAAGCACTGTCTCCTAGACAGGGTATAGCTATTGCACCCATCGAGATGGTAATTACTTGTCCAAGATTAGTGTCCCAGATTGGGAACTGGCTCATGAGATCCCATCCCTCCCAAAGGAGACGTTAGTTAATGGAAGGGATAGAGTAGTCAGTCCTCAATTGGCCATAAATTGTGTCGTCCTGTCCATCTCTGGTGGCCTCCCCGTAACACAATGTTAATGTTTATATTGTGTTTATGTAGGAGAATAAACTGGTTTTTAGAGATCTCATCTTTCAGAGGGAAATGTTCCCAGTATTTGCTTCATTTTTATTGTATTTGCAAACCTGCAGGTTTTAAAACGTTATGCATGAAAATATAACATGAAAGAATAAAGAAATATTTAGCTGGCATATTTTGCATTCGAAAAGCAGACTCGACTCTTGCCCTGAATCTTCGATTATTTTTTTCTTAGCACTGTAACTGCCTCACATACAATTATGACTTTTATTTGACAGTGTGTCTGCATGCCTCGATTTCCAGGAAGCAGTGCCAGGAAAACAAGAAAGCATGCAGAGAGGAGAGTGCAGCCAAGCAGAAGAGTCAAGGATGCACCAGAGATGCTAGCAGCCTTATAGGTCTTCCTTCCGTTCAAGGGCAAATAAGACAAAGGAGAAGCAACAGTGTCAAACCTAAGAGGTTTATGCAATTATTATTATTATTTTGCAAATAAGCACATCATTCTTTCTCCACCAAAATGGGAGCCTTCTCCTCCTGTGCAAACAGAACCAAACTCTCTGTGTGCAGGCCAGCTCTGTGTTTTTAGGGTGATCAACCATCTATAAACTACACTCTGGTCACTGTGACCTGCTTCCTAATAACCCCACTGTTCTTTCTAAGAATTACCAGCAAGCTGCTTTGGGTGCGTACCTGAAGCAGAGGAAGTTTTGTTTCTTTTTGGACTTAATGTTTGTGTGGTGAGTCCATCTCTGGCCTATTTAACCCTTTCTTTTTATCCATACTAGTTTTCTAGAATGTGGTTCTTTGATGGTACTGGCCTTGCTCATCCCTTGTATTCTGGGAGTCCTTGAAAACGCTTTCCAGAAATGTTATAAAGAAGGTCATGTCATGCCTTCTTCCTCAGTGATGGTAGCTAGGAGACTTGATTAAAAGAAGGACAGTTTTCTGTGTTCCAGTTAATGCCATATATGACATGGAGCAAGTGCGTGTGTGCATCAGCTCTCAGACACGCCTACTTCCTGTAACATACTGTTTCCTGTATCCAATCCCTATTAGTGAGGACTATGATATTCAGCAAGTTATCAATAGTTTCCCAATCACCCCTTACAATCCAGGCAGAATGCTACTTACTCAGGACGCGTCAGTAAGTGAAACCGGGATAAACCGCTGCTCATCTGGGGTTTAGGTTTAGTAGAAAGGATAATGAATAAATAGCGAACAAAATCAATAGGCAATTGTGGTTAAAGCTGATAAATGCTACAGGGGGGAAAAAGTGCCGATGGGGGAGTAAAGGTGGCTGGAACTACTAGGATTGAGACCTGAATGCTGAAATTATAGCAAGAATGGAATTGTGGAACAAAATGAAATAATTAGGGAACAGAGCAAAGTCACAGAGACCCTTAAACCATAGATCCTAAGGAATCGACTTTTCTCCAGAAAATCTTATGCTGAGGATGCGCTGAGGTACACAGAGGCGAAACTGCCATCTACAAAAACCTCACTTCTCAGGTCTGGTCACTTGTCTTACAGTTAACTTGACATATGTCCTGTTTCACGGTTTTGATAAATGTTGATCCTGGTAACTACCAGACAAAATGAGAAAAATTAAGAACTTTATTTTTACCCTAGTTCTGGCCCAAAATGCAAAGAATTCCATCTCCCCACACTAACTCCTGGCTCATGGCTTCGTTTTGTCAAGGCTGCAAGCAAAGCACCTGCAGTGCCATTTATAAAAATCTTAAAACTAACTGAAAAATGAAAATCAATTTACTTTGCTGAGATAAAAATGATGTTTTAAAGTATACAAGTTTGTGAGGTGAATTAAAGAACATTTTTCTATTGCAATTATTTCTTAATTCTCCACAAAGGTCACTGAAATTTCCCATGATGTTAAAAACAGAAGAAACTGAGGAAGGCAGAGGAACCAGCAGAAGTCAGCAAAGAGAGCAGAGAGTTAGGAAGATTAAGGTATTATAGAAAAGAACAGACAAATAACAGAAGCCTTGGGAAAAGGATTCCCTTATGGTATCCAAGGTAAACTTAGAATAACCAGTCTGAGTGGTAACCCAGGGAGAAAGTCCAGACATAGATTCCGCAGTCCCTTAGAGTCACCAACCTTCTTAATTACCTCTAAATAAGCCTTGTTTCAGGGTGCTGCTTTTTCCATGTAAGACATTTTTCAGGGTATGGTGTGTTACGTTTTCCATGTCACTTGTGATGGCAACAAAGATCTGGAGGTCACCATATGTAATTATCAATTCTCAGTAATCACATAAATTAATTTTCAATACTGTCTGGGTGTGTGGTTACTCCCTGCTCTTAAACACTCTGAATGTTCCACTACCTGTCTCTCTACTGCCTGTACCTTCTCTGGCTCCAATGACAAGACTTTGCTGACTCCTGCACAGACATTCTCTCAGACTATGCATGTAAGTGTATCCCTGTCTTCCTCTGGATCTACATCTACCCTCCGAGAAGTTGCATCCAGGCTCACAGATGTAAATATGAGCTCAAGGATTAAGTTGCTTTTCTCATTGCTGTGACTAATTGAGTTGCTGACAAGAAACACCTTAAGGGAAGAATAGTTCATTTTAGCTCAAGACTTGAGGATAGTTAACTTCAGGAAGTTCAATTCAGGAAGTCCCTGAAATTGACCAGATTCACTAGGCCCCTCCCTCCCTAGAGTAAACAATAAAGACTGCTAAGAATCTGACTCAGAGAAGCAAAGCTGCAAAGAAGACTGTGAGATCAGAGCAACTAACTGGAAGAGGTATAGACCAACTGAGGCCTGGAAAGAACCTGGAAAGAACATTCTCCAACCTGTTGAGCTGCCTGCAGGCTGTGCAGTGTGCTCCAGGCTTTCCGGATTTTGTGAGCTGTCACTCTCACTAGCTGGGCTTTGATGATACAGCTGTCTTCGAATCATTTCTACCCCTGTAATTAACTCCTCACCCACACTCCTGTGAATAACCCCAATTAAAATTCACCAAGTTGGACTTTGATGGCCACCATACTTTGTCCTGTCATGGGCTTCCCATTTGGGGTGAGTAGATAGGTGTGCTGTACCTCCCCACGAAAGTCTTGTCACAAGACAGTGCCCCATCAATAGGCAGGGTAGCTCTTTCTTCTTGGTTGAATATTTGTGGAAACAACCATCACAGACACACCAAAGGTATATATTTCCATGATCATTCTAAATCCAGTCAAACTGACAGTGAGAATGAGTTCTCATAAAGGTGCTGACCAATTCTTGTCTCCAGCCTCCAGCTTGTAACTCTACTCAGTGTTTCTACTAGAATGTCCCATGTACTCATCTGAAATTTAACTATTGAAAATTCAGATTTTGATTCTTTACTCTCAACACTAGTGCACACACACACACACACACACACACACACACACACTTACACACCTTTTTACCATCCTAGTAAAGGACACCTTTATCATTCAGTGTGGAAACCTTAGGGTCATTCTTGGTTCCTTGGTGTTTATTAAGGTTACTTAATAGTTTTACCCACTTCTCAGGCACTTAGTACATGATCCTTCTACTTATAAATGCCTTCCTTTCTCTGTCTACTCTCACTCTTTCCCTTCAGGTCTTTGCTAGCGCATTGCACCGAGTTCTTTGTGGAAATGGTATGTTTTGCCATAAGCAATGGTATCCCCTTGCCATCTTTCTTTCATCTAATTTCTACTATTTGACATTAGGCTATCATTTGCTTGTTTCCTTATTAGAGAATAAGCTCTGTTAGAGCAGAGGTATTAGGTTTACATTTTTCTATCATTATGAATAGTAGCTGTCTAGTTGATATTCAATAAAGTCCTTTAGGATTAAGGAACAATAAAAACATGAAAATATAATGTTGGTATGTGAATATATGAGAGGGTAGGTGGAATTAATGCTGAGATCAAGATTGCTGCTGGTGCTATGTATACCTGGAAAAAAATGCAATGTGTTGATACTTGAAAGCAAAGACCTAGAAAAGCTTAAGGAACCAATGGGCTTTAGAAAACGTCACTTAGATTTCTAATATAGTTATCTTTGGCTGTTAATTAAAGTTAAAATTTAGCTTCTTAATTACACTAGCTGTATTTCAAGTGCTCCATAGCTACAGGTAACTGAAGCCTACCATATGGCCAGTGTCATCACTGAAGAAAGTTCCCTGGGTCAGCATTGCTGTAGACTATTGTCACGTGATTTCACCACATCCAAAGTTCACAATTAGCTCCTTTCCTCTCTCCAAATTTGAAAAATGTCAAAAGGACAGCTGTTAAGATTTTTTGGTGCTTTTATATCTGAAAATTTCATTGCTTTGGGGGGCATCTGCATCTCCGGCAGTATATATATATATATATATATATATATATATATATATGAACACAGAAGCACACACTTTCTTCCTGAGGTTTACCTTTGTCTAGATTAGTTTACCACCTCTGTATATTTGGTGGGGTTTAACAGTTTCTTGCCTCTGGACCTACAAATACTTACTCCCTCTGTATTAAGAAGTCTATGTTGAACACCTAAAAGAGGAGAGAAAATACAAAGATCAAGTTCATGCATCACACAGTATGGAGAAGGGTATGAACAAGGATACTGAAACTAATTAAAGACTGTTACATCCTACCATGCAAAAGTGATCCAAGTTAAAAAGATAGCTTGGTCTAAAGCTGCAGAATCTTAGAAGAATTGAAGAGACCTAAAGGAAGTGCCAACACACCTCAGCAGCTGCTTGTTCACAGGTGACATTGAAGGATGTTGTCAGCTGTAATTCTCAAGTTATGTGAATGCCTACAATGTGCACCCTGCTGGCATTAGAAGCAACTCAAACTCAGGAAATTAAAGTGATCTTGGTCGAAACAGAATAGTGGGGTGGAAAGGAACTGATTTTGAGATAGTCAACAGTCAACTGAAAATAGCTAGCAGATGGGTCAGAGGGTAGAAGGTTTGCAAATCCCATCTTAAATGTGTGAGGATGAATGAAAATGCCAGGGACTAGAAGAAAAAGAGAAAACTTGAGGTTTTTCCCATTTGGGACATTAGCACCTTCTAATATTTTCACTCCATAATTCTGTCTAACCCACAGGCAGGCTACTCCTAGTTGGCAGTGTGCCAACTTTCCCTGTGTCTCTCTTCCAAGCCTCCTTCATAAATCAGACTTTATATTCTTAAGGTTATGAGATTATACTCTATTTGATTCTCATAATTTGTCTGCATCCTTGTCCAATCTCCTAATTACTCTCTCGAACAGAAAAGTATTTTCATACTGTGGAAATGTACATGCTAAGTTTGTGTATGTTGGACCAGAGCCCAGTCAAACTATAGTAACCTAACACGTTAATGTATGGCTGTTTACATGCAATTCAGGCAATTAAGTCTATCTTTCAGGTTTAACGAGTACTGCAAAGGCAACTGAAACTTTCCAGTATAAACTGTAGATGGACGGCTGCTTTTGATGTTGAGCCTGAAAAGTTCAGCATTTTAAGAGAAAGATAAGAAAGGTAAAGGGCTCTTTTCCCCCCACCAAAGGTCAATGATAGCTGCATATGCCTAGCCAGCTGTGACAGAACAGCTTTACATATCACATCTTGCTAATCTTTGTGTGTTGGTATGCATGCATGTAGCCATGTATGTAGGTATGTACATTTACATATGGATGACATCACTTTGATTAAAGACCCAACTCAACATGTCCATTAGTTAACATGGATTTGGGTGGCATGGTGGCTTTCCAAGGAAAGCAGAACAAAGTCTCAGCAAACCTCCAACTGCTTCGAAGCTATGTAGGAAGGCCCTGTGAATCTCGATTTAATTGTAAGAAAAACAAAGCAGGGAAAGCTCTCTAGAAAGTTCTGTTCAGCAGAGCTCTGAAAGGTGAGGCAAAAAAATCCCTAAAAAAAGAAAAGTCGTGTTGGAGAGATGGCTCAGTGGTTAAGAGAGATGGCTCAGTGGTTAAGAGCATTGACTGCTCTTCCAGAGGTCCTAAGTTCAAATCCCAGCAACCACATGGTGGCTCACAATCATCTGTAATGGGAGCTAACTGTGACAGTGTACTCATATTTTTTAAAAAAAAGAAAAACAAAACAAAAATAAGAAAAGTCGCAATCCATAGGTGCAGACAACTGATAGTACTCCCATAATCCTGCATCCTGTTTATAAAAAGACTTAAAAAAAAAAAAACACAAATTAACCAAAACCTACCAACAACAAGTACAGAATGTATGGTATAATTCAAACCTTCAACTGATTTTGAAATATGTAAAATATATTAAGATAAACTACCAACTTCCCCAAATTTGGGGAAATTAATTTAAATGGAAACAATTTGGCTGGGGAGGTGCCTTGGCATATGGGAGCACTTGCTTGCTGTGCAAACATGCCAATTTGAGTTTAAATCCTCCCTAGAGTCATAGAAAAAGCTGGACACGATCACCTGTGTGTGTGCAACCCCAGCACAAGGTGTGATGGTGGGTGGGTGGGTTAGAAACAGGAGGGTGCTGGGACTTACTAATTATGGTTTAGTTTCTGATTCAGTATGAGACACGATCTTTAAGGAATAAGATGGAGCGTGGTATTAGAGGAAATTGATTGTCCCACTCTGACTTCTGCATGCACGGCAAGTGGATACATCTCCAAATCACCCACACTTGCACACATACAGAGAAAACCTTTCTGTGGCCCTTTAGAAATCACATAATCTAACAGAGAATATTTTTTTTCCTAATTTTCCACAGGTTAAACTTGCTCCCTTTTAAAAGCCTTGCTGTCATCAATGGAATGTCGCAGGCAGGCTATGGGGTTCATTCAGAGTACAAGTTTACTTAGCTCATGATTCTGAGCACTAGAAGTACTTGCATCTGGCAAAGACCTTTTTGACCATCATCACCACTGAAGGTATGAATGACAAATGTCCCCTAAAGTCTCTGGCAATTATCATTTGGTCCCCAGTTCGTGATTCTATTTTGGGAGGCTCACATGGGCAACTTTGCTACAGGAAGTACATCACTGAGAGCGGGATTTTTTAGCATCCACACCCCAGTTGTAGCTCACTTTTTCTGCTTTGTGTTTGTATTGGAAAAATGTGAGCTCCCAGCTTCCTGCTCCAGCTGCCATCCTTTCTGCTTGCTGCCATGCTTCCCGCCATGATGAACTCTTACCCCCCCTTCCACCCCCCGACTGGTAAAGCAAACTAGTGTCTTCCTTCTCATAAGTTGCCTTGGCCATGGTGTCTTATCACAGCAACAGGAAAGTAACTAATACATAACCCAACAGGGAGTGTCACACTAGACAGCAAGCAAATGGCAAGAGAATATAATAAAACTGCTACTTTTCCTCAAGGGAAACTCTTTCAAAGGACTTCTGATATTTGTAACATCTGGTTCAAAAAACACAATTCTACACCTCTGAGAAGTTGCTGGCACAGGTCTTCCCAGCTCTTCAGAAGGCCGAGGTCAAAGGTCCTCAGTGCCTATGGAGTTCATTCGAGGTAAAGCTAGGCAAATTAGTTATACTGTGTTTCAAAACTAAATGGAGGGCAGGAATTAGCATGCGGTAGTCCCCAGTACAGATGAGTAAAACAAACTCTGGGGAAAACTGACAGACCTTAATCCACACAGTAGCAAAACTGCACAGCTCGAAATTCTAGAAATCTGGTGTGATTTCAGTAGCTTCCATGTGAGCTGGACTAGTGATTATACTGCTGGGAGCTTCTTGCTGATTTTAAACCATCAGAGCGATTCAAAAAGGAGTGTTAAACTGTAGTCTTTTCTTCAATGACCGTTATCTATCTGTCTCTAACAGGAGCAATTTTAAGTTGTTGCCCTATTCAGCACCTGTGAATTTGATAGCTTTGTACCAGGAAAGACACTATCATCAAAAGGGAAAAAAAATGTAGAAATTTAACAAATCAGTGTAACACTTAAAATCATGATAACTACATCAGCACAAAACATAAAATGAAGCAAAATATAACAGAAAAATAAATACACATAGGCTTGGGTGGGTTGTGTGACTTCACAGTGAAACTTTGGAGGCATCTGCCCTCGGATTTTTAAGTAGATATTACTGGTGTCTGGGACATTTGTACTTATAGCATTACTAGTGTCAAGTGGGAGTTGAATTATTTAATGACTTATTTTATTTTTTGTACTTAGGTGCAGTGTGTGTGTGTGTGTGTGTGTGTGTGTGTGTGTCCCACAGACTCCAGACGAGGGAGTTGGATACTCCAGAGCTAGTTACAGGCATTGGTGAGCCTCCCAATATACATGGTAGGAACTGAACTCACATCCTCTGAAAGAGCAGCAGCTTCTCATAACTTCTACTTTGAAATGTGGCCCTAAATACATTCCACAAAAGTGTTTCAAGATGATCTACTCAAATAATTCTGTAAGAATTTTTTATTTTATTAAAATTTTCAAGTATCCATTGTATTGTTCATACAACTTAATATAGAAAGTTAGATCCAACTTTGATCTCACAGTGCAATCTTGAGGTTTCCATTTCAAAACCGAGATCCCTAATGTTCATAAACTATATGATATAGCCCAGCAGTGGTGGCACATGCCTTTAATCCCAGCACTTGGGAGGCAGAGGCAGGTGGATTTCTGAGTTCAAAGCCAGGCTGGTCTACAGAGTAAGTTCTAGGAAAGCCAGGGCTACACAGAGAAACCCTGTCTTGAAAAACAAAAAACAACAACAACAAAAAACACCTTTATGATATTAGAACTCAAAGGAGATAAACTTAGATGCAAATAAATCATAAATTAATATAAAGTGTATTTATGAAAATAAACTATAGTCCTAAAGTTACTTCATTTGTCCTCCTTGCCTCCTATTTATTATATTTCAACCATGATATTATAGAAGGTGTTTAAAGTATAAGTTAGTATTTGTTTGCATATAAGCCTACAGGATGAAAATGAGTTCAGAGGTAAAGCAATTCTATTACATACAAATGACGTTCCAGATGTTTTGTCCAGATTTTAACTCTTTTAATGCTTAAAAATTAAACAATAAATACTAAAGGACTAAAAACAACTAAGATCTTTCGAAATTGAAAGTTAAATTATTTCTCTCCAAATGTACAGTCTTACTCATCAAGAAATGTGTATTTATCCAGAGATGTTCCATTTCCTATGGTAGTTTTGAGAGGTTTTATTGAACTATAACACACAGGGAAAAGTACACAATTCAAAAGTAGACAGCTGAGAAATTATTGTAAAGTGAACACACCCATATATTTCTAACCCGAGTTAAGAGATGGAATAGTGAAGTCACCCTGGTAGGATTTTCCCTGCCTCCCCCCTCGCTGTTAACCTCTTTTAGCTTAACAGAGAAAAGTACTTCCCTGAAACTTAAAAGTCATTGGCCAGTTCACCTGGATAAATGGGATCATAAAAATGTGTTCTGTGGGACAACTTACAATTCACATTGCAATTCCAAAATGTATCTGTTATGGATAACTACCCATAAACAGGTAATTTTGTTGGCAGGAAATTTCTCACACATTGAAATAATGAAGTAATGTGTGCACAGAGTAGACTCTATCCTAAATGATAACATGTTCCCATTCATTTTACTGCTGGCAGATACCAGGAGTTTTTCAATGTAGTACTATCATACATAATACTGTCATAGATACATGGCTGAAGCATTGAGATACCAACTTACATTGGTTACTTAGCTAGAGGTATAAATGACTGATATTTATATATCAGTATAATTGCTAGACTATATTTTTTTTCATTTAACTTTAGAAGACAGTGCTAAGTTTTATAAGCTCTACAAATGATATCACAAACAATATATGAATATGGGAGTTACATGAGTTCTTTACAGTTCTTGACAGCATTATCTGATTTTTTTTTTGTTTAAGTGCACTTTGATGTTTTTATGCATCTCATTGTAATTTCAAAGTTTCTTTCCCAAACAAAGAATTTTTTTGTGGTTATTGGCTTTTTGAGTTATACTGGTGGGAATTCCTGTTCTATAGCATCTATTTAAAAACTGAATTGTCTGTTGTTATCTTGCTACAAGTGTACAGGATCATATACAGATTTTTATGGTTGCATGAAAACATGATGCATCTTTTATGATTCTCTAAATGATACCTTTGGATGATCAGAAGTTTCTCTATCCAGCTGGACCACAGTAAATTAACATCATTGACAAAAATACATAAACGCATAAGCTACTTAGAAGTAATTGAATTCAACATTAGACATTCAATTTAAACTCTCTAGAAGTTTGAATAGAACATCAAAAGAAAGTTTTTAAAGAATCTCACCTTAAAATTTATAAATGCAAGACCTTGTCACAGTTATAGCATAGGAGATTCAATATTATTAAGGCGTCAGCTCATCCCAAAAGATCCATATCACATCAGATCATATCATATCATATATCATATCATATTCAATGAATCATAAAGTTTTAAATTAGTAAGGTTTGGGTGTTAGATTGTAATTGAATTTAAAAACTGATTTGGAAATACAAAGAATCAAGAATATCCACAGTAATCTTGAAGAAATAAAAGAAAACTAAGGCTGCAGAGAATAGCCAGCTTTATAATAAAGCTAATATATGTAGGGCAATGTCAGGACAGGAAACCTGACCAATGGAACAGAATAGATAATCCTGAAGAAAAGCCACAAACATGTGCAAACTTGATTTATGACAATGCAACAACCTGAGAGGAAATATATCCTTTTGGTAAGTTGCATTAGACCAACCGGCTGGAAACTAAGTGAATACCCACTATTCTGAGTCCCACCTCCCTGACCCCCTCCTTTTGTTTTTCTGTGTAACATTCACAAAGGCCACAGCTAACTATGTTCTTACTAAGACTATGAAGGCTCCCAGACTGTAGCACAAATGACATACGTTCAGTATTTACTCCATTTTTTTTTTTTTTTTTTTTTTTTACTGTCCATGACTCACCGAGGGCTCTGTGAACATATGTAATCACACTAACCCACCAATAGAGTGGAAGGTTACCTCTGAGTTTAAGGTAAAGGCTGACCGAGTAAACAGGGCGAGCCCTTTTATGATCTGTGTGCACAAGAGGTCTGAGAACACAGGCAATGAAATCACTGAAATAGCCTTCTAGAAAAAGCAGGAGAAGCCCGAGCAGCCAGAAGCCAGACTCGGGCTGGTATTACAGAATGCTAAACCAAGAAGCAATATGCTGACTACAAGTGAAGTGTTCTCAACGTCTACGCTGATTAAATTACAGCCAACTGCCAGAGATTGACTAAATTGTGTCATCAAGGAATTCTGTAGTATTGAATGCTGTGTGGTATTTAAATAAATGGGTCATCTGCTGGGGTGCAGAAACCTCATTAAAGCTCTTCACTGGCATGGTATTTTTGTAACAGGATTGGACTTTTATTACACCCAGGCAATTCAGCTAGTGCTGTCTTTCTTGAATAAAACGACTTCCTTTCTCAAACAGTAAAGATCCTCTTTCTTCTCTTCCAAGAACCATCTTAAGTTCCATTTTCTTCCTGAAACCCCAGTCCATACTGACGAAAACTATCCTCAAAATTCCAGGTTGCCTTTTGTTGCATGTGGTGTCCGGGACTCCTTCCTTCATCGTTCCAGGCCCTTCGTGTCATGCACACACATCAAGTTTCCAAAAGTTTACTATGATGGAGATTCTATGGGAACATACCTTGTACCTTTTTTTTTTCCATTACAGTTTATTCATTTATTAGAACCAGGGGCTTGTACACATGTCAACCTGTGGACATCATAGAAAAAAATTGTGGAAGTCTACTCTCGTCTCCCAATATCTGGGCCCCCAAAGTACAACCCATGTCATCAGACTTGATAGCAATCCCCTTTACCCGCTGAGGCATCTCACCAACTCTACCTCACTTCATTTTCTTTACTTACTTTTCTCCTGTGCCAGGCTCTTCAGTGTCATATTTAATCTCAGCTACTCACCAAAGTGAGTGTTAACATCTCCATTTACCAGACGAGCAAGTGGGATTTCAGAGTTAGCCTGTCATAGGTCTTACCTCATTACACATCTGCTTACATGTGCGCTGGAATTCAAACTTAATTTTATTCCAAATCGATGCAGTGCTGTGTCTTCTCAGACTCCCCTGTGTGCATCACATGGTGCAGAAATCTGACTTTGGTCATTTGAATGTGCAAAGCCAGCAACAGCACAAGAGCAGAAGGGAAGTCTGTGGGGTTTAGGAACTGAATACCAGTGCTCTAGTGATGGTTCTGCTATTTCCTTTCCTGTGGAGTACATACACAGTCTATTCAACCACCAAAAGAGGCTTCTATATGAAGCCTAGTTGAATCATGTTCCACATCTAAAGGTTCGATTAATCTTGAATTGAAAGTTTCCAAGAAAAAGAAAATTGTCTGCAGACAAAAGGTGCACAGTTTCCCCCTGTCATTGGTCTATAAATTACATGGTATTTACATATAACCTACATGCTATTAAGAGATAACTGAAAGCAAATGACAGGCATACATAAATTATAAGCAAATCCATCATTAAATGTATATGGCTTAGGCATCTGTGGACTCAGGCATCAAGGAATTCTGGAACCAAACCCCTGCTAATATCAATCCCTTTCTCTGAACTACTCTAACACATGAGCGTTAGGAAAGAAATAATAACCTGGGTTTGAAGCTGGAATCTGCCAGTTTTGAGCCCTGTGAACACCAAGGTATTAAATTTCTCTCAGCCATACTACCTCATCTGTAATATGTCTTAATGATCACCAACTCTCCGGACCATTAGGAGAAGTCAATGAATTTATACTGTAGAGTTGTGGGTATTTTAAAAATTTATTTATTTCATGTATGTGAGTATACTGTAGCTATCTTCAGACACACCAGAAGAGGACATTGGATAGCATTACAGATGGTTGTGAGCCACCATGTTGTTGCTGGGAATTGAACTCAGGACCTCTGGAAGAGCAGTCAGTGCTCTTAACCGCTGAGCCATCTTTCTAGCCCATGTGTAGAGTTTTGAGCCTTCTGATGGTAACTGCTTCACATAATCATTACTTTTTTTGTACACACTGTTTCTGGATTAATAGAAAATGGGCATTTGTGCTCTATGTCAAAGATTCTGCATAAGCACAATCATTTTTAAAAGATTCCAAGATATAAAAACACAATTTTAATCAACTTTTGACTCAATGTCTACTATATACTAGGCCCAATTTGAGAATTTTTCACAGCAAAATTCACAGCCATATAGTCAAGAATAATTTGTAAATTATCAAAGAAAAATAGTCTTCTCCAGCATTGATTAGAAAATAATTTCATCATATAAATTTGATGGAGCCAGTCATTTGTGTTTCATCACAAAATGTGGTAAAATTATGATTACGTGGTAAAATAAAAACTTTGGACTCAATTTATGAAGATAGATATCTATTAAATTTCCTGTGTATTAGCTGAAATGATGAAGAAAGGCATAATTCTTATTTGTTTTCTTACTTGTGCTTGCATTTAAATAATGAACCAACTTTAGATATATCTAGAGCCGACTGAACTGTCTCGCATAAAAACAGTGGGAAAAGATTTTTATTTTTCTTGCTGAAAACATTTAAAACAATTATTCACAAGACAGATGACATCTAGAAGTGATCTCGTGTTAGCATGTTCTGAAACACTGATGCAGACATCTCCAACTGAGGTTGGCAGAGCTTCTCATATCTGACAGTACAATATGGACTCTCTAAAGGAAGAAAGATGCCAATATTTTCAAATCCTTCAAAACAAACTGAGAGCATGGAAAGGAGACAGATCTGGCCAAGTTAAGCTTTATTCCAAAAACATATTTTTCCAGGAAACTCATCTGAATGCTGATCTATCAAGTCAAGTACAGCTGTTCCTGTGGGTGGGGATGGGGAAGTGGGAGAGGAAGAACAGCAGGAGTTAAATTTGATGTTCATTAACATGAAGGGACATTTCTTGCCCCATTTAACTAATATCTTCATTGGTACAGTGTAACAAACACTGTTTAGTTGTTAAAATCTATTATACCTGCTTTAAATTGCAACTCCATATAGCCAGAAGCTCAATAGTTGGTAAAATTCAATTTGAGTTACCAGGGGTTGTTAATGGGTAGTATTTCTATTTATTCTCTTAATTGTCCGTTATCTAAATTATCACTGTGATGAAATCTTATGTTTACTACATTCCCACATAATCAGAATGTCTAAATTATTTTCCTTGCAAGTATAATGATGTCCATAAAAAGGGCCCATAAAAATCTTTAGGGACAGGTTTTAGAGTTGTTTATGTGTGGTTATTATTATTATCTTCATTGGTGTTTATATCTACCACATTTAATTTCAAAACAAATAATTCTACTTAAACTTTGACATTAACAAAAATATAAAAATAACAAGCCAAAATTTATCATTGCTAAGCACAGAGTGGACTCTTCCAGTGTGGGTGCATACTTACTTCCTACCAGCTCAATTTTAGCCTGTGAATGCCTTCAGAAACTTTCAGAACACAGCACTTTGGTCTGAATATAGCTCTGTAGTAATTGCGTTATGCTTATGACATGACATTGAAATTTCCTTTTTAAAATTAGTTATAGGGCTTATGATATAATAGCTACAGTAAAATGCAAACAATGAATTCTTAGTGTGATTATTTTCATATCCATAACTTCCAGCAGAGGTCTCTAGAGAGCAAGCAAAGTTATGGAAATAAGGAATATAGGTGCAGAAATTTAAATAGAAATTTTAACTCTTCAGCTTAATGTGGGCTTTCTTTTCACCCACGCCCCTTTCTCTTTTGATGTCTCTGAGCCTTCATCAGATAAAAGGCTGTCTAAAAAACTGATCAGAATAGACACAAGAGAACAGGTTAATCTCAAGTGCACCGGTGTAATGTGTCACAAAACAGACAATGTAATTATCTCAGCAGCCTGTTTAACCAGCTAATTCGGCAGCTTTGCATACCAGGGGTGAGCTCATCTGTTCACGATATTATACTCCCAGCCAGGACTTTTTCACCCATACCACTAGTTTTTACAAAAACTTGTAAAAGCTTGAGGACTGAGTGTTTCGTTGGATGCGGTTTAACAGCTTTTTGCAATCTTTTATTTATCAGGAAGCTACAGACTAACAAAGAGAATAAACTGCAGATCGGCATTGTACAGTTCCTCCAAAGGAAAATGAAGTCACACTGATGTAAATACTCACGTGTGCACTGAAATAAAATAACTCTCTTTACAGGGAATCTCTGGAGAAATGCTCAACAGGTGAACAGAAACGTGATTTGGGAAGTGAAGATTTCTGAACCTGGTATCATTTTCTTAGCAGTAAATTCTCTTGCTATCAAACACGTTCTGCATGTGTTTGATACTGCTGTATCCTGCTGACCTGGGGCTGAAGTTTGGTTCCTGCTAAGTCTTTAGTAAATTGAACCTATTGTGCCTTTGTCTTTATAATGTGAGTAGTTCCCCATCAGATGTTTACTGAGGGCTTAAATTATATTCCAGGGAAATGCTGTACGAAGAGCTAACAAATAGTGGCTCTGTTATTACATGGTATCACACAAAATCATAGGCGTAAGCATACATATAGGCATAAATATTTGTACAAAGACATACATATATATATATATATATATATAACATATATACATATATATGTATATATATGTTACAAATAAATAAATATCTATAAGTGCAAATATCTACTACAGGAAACAATAATAAAGTAAATAGATAAACCAAATGACAGAGATTTCTGTCTGATGACTCTGATGGATCCAATATCTGCGATACTGTATCTTACTATTTCACACAGAGTTTGGCAGGTCCAGGGGAGTCAAAAGCCTTAAACAATGCTAATGGCTGTCTTGAAGGTGACGCAGAGAGGAAGGAAGACTGTTATTCATAGTAAACCCTATTACTTTCGTGAGCTAGTGAGAAAAGCAAATACAAGTTACATCTCGGGTGCAAATTTTAACCCATTAGATTGGGATTGCATCTCAGGTTGATGGAATGGCATGACTCGATCAACAGAAGGATGTCTAGGAAGCAGTAATGAGGTCGCAGAGTACCTTGCTCTGAACTCAGTTCATGGAATCTCAGGTCTTCTGTAGCAAGTTTAAAAGACTGATGTCTGCTTCCATTCTGCTGCCTTGGACTCCAATCACATCTCTCCCCTTCATCCTTCTGGGACCCTGTTACAGGTAACTAAACTACCCTCTGCCTCTAGTTTCCTGCCAACTTCTCCTCCTTTCAATGCTCCACTAAGACTCCATAGGGCCAAGGTTACCCTGGGGTCACGTTACTGCTGAGCAAGTACTGTAGCAGTGGCTGTACCTCCTGCCCTTCCCCTGTGACTTTTGCAGGGTTGTTACCACGCCTACTTTCTTCAAGTCCAAGCTTAAACATTATCTCCCAGCAAAAGCTTAACCAATGACTTAGACACACTCTCTCTTTTCTTCTTTTCTCCATAATGCTGACCCAGACCTCGGTTACAAACATTTGTTGACTTTTGCATTTGCTATCTCTCCAACCACTAAAGCTCAGTGAAATCAGAAATTCAGTTTTATTCATTGGGGGGGAGGGGAGAGAAAAAAAAAGGTCCCCAAAAGTCCCTGGCACTCAAAGCAGTTAAAGCAGTTGCTTGGTACACAATTGTTGAATGTTTTACATCTCCACAGTATATTGCTACCACTAAATCTACCATTAATCTGTCAGCTCTCTAAGGAAGATAGGACCTAGATCTTAATCATCATTTACTACACCGCCTGGCACCAAAAAAAAAACAAAAAACAAAAACAACAACAAAAAAATGACCTAACAAGTAAAAAATTCTTAAAATGAATGAAAAGGAAACAGGGAAATAGAAAATAAGGCATGTTTTTAAATGAAGAGTCAGTTTTAAGTGATTTTTTAAAGCTTGTTAAACATATCAAGATAACCCTGTGGTGTAAAAATAAGTAGATGAATGAATAAATAATGAATGAATGAGTGAATGAGCAAATGCAAGGTTGCAGATCACATCGCTGCATCTCAGTTCTCCATGGAAAGGGTCATGTGCTGCCTTCATCTTGTGTAGTTCTTGATAGAGCCCTGGCCTGTTCCCTTTTATGCCTGTCATAAACCTAAGGAAAGTCAGGAAGTAACTGGGGCATCTTGCCCAGAACTACGCTGCAAATCATTGCTGAGATCTTGGTCGTTCATAGCAACACCTTTCCCTTGGAGGTCTTCGGGGCCTACCTTTCAGGCTGATTTTCTGGAATTTCAAATGTCAGGGTGATTTTGTTTTGTTTTATGATGTGTGTGTGTGTGTGTGCATGTGTGTGTGTGTGTATGTGTGTGTGTGTGTGTGTGTGTGTGTGTGTGTGTGTGTGTGTNTGTGTGTGTGTGTGTGTGTGTGTGTGTGTGTGTGTGTGTGTGTGTGTGGATGTGAGTATATGTATGTGTGTGTATGTGCGTGGGCATTTGGGTGTACGTATGTGTTTAAGTGTGTGAGTGTGTATGTGTATGTGTGTGTCTTATCATGAATACCATTCTTGCTGCTCTCTTCCATCAATCAAGTTAATATCATGAAATTAAGGACTTAAATATTGGAAAGATTGAAGATACTTTTAGCACATTTAACAAGCACATCATCACCTCCTCCCCACCACCCAAGGGACTAACTAGCATTGCCTTTGCATTCACAGGTTTTATATTTAATGAGGGTCTACTAAGCCTATTTAACCCAGAAAACCAAAGTGATACAATCCTTTACTAAAGCCCACATTTCAAGGACCTCTTTGATGGATTTCTTTCCTATCTGAAGCAGGTGATATATAACTGAAGTCTAACTTAGCACATGCATTTTGTAATTCCATATCACTTTTCTAAATCAATAAGCAGTTAACTCTGAGTAGGAATATTTGGACTTAAAAGGAGACAAAAAAAATTAGAGTGTGAACTTGCCTTTGTACGGGCTCCTGTTAACATATTCCATATAATATAGGGTCAAATACCTTAACTTGTTTTATAGAGTCACTACCTAATATTCTTCAGCTCCTGTATAATTTTCCCTACATTATGCTTGCAGGCAATATTAATTTACATGGGTTAAAAAGGGTCATTAGTTTATTACTAAGTATCTGTGTGGCCTTTAGCAAAGAGAAAGCATTATGCAAGTGCCAAATGACAGTCCCCCAGAACCTGGAGTTTTAAGGTTTTCTCGATTCTTCTTTCATGGTCAGATACATTATGTATCTACATTCATGGTGCTCATTAGTGTAAGGTTCCTTTCCTTAATGCACGTATTTATTCAACAATATGTTAAACATTTTTATATTCAAGTTTCATATATGCTCTGAGTATACATTATGTTGGGGAAAGCACAGACAAAGAAGGAAAACACAGATATCTTTGAGTGCATAATCATAGAATTACATAAATAGTCACAATTATTTTGCATAGTTAATATGTAGGCCAAGTACCAAGGTAGAAGGAAATGTTGCAGTACTTGGAAGGTTACATCAACTCAAACTAACTCCAGTGATGTTTTAAAGTGATGTATATGCATTAGCTAATCTAACATCTGAGCCCATAAAATGTAAATATATGTTACTCAATGCATTGCTAAATCACTAAGAAAAAAGCTAGGAACATATGCCTATGGAGTAGTTGAAAATGAAATTGTAATTATTAGTCATAATTCTGGTGGGTCACAAAGAAAAGCAATTGGGGAAGGGGGCTCGGTATTAGCTAGCCTTCCCTGTTACTGTGGCCAAACACTTGACTGAAGCAATTTCAGAAGGGGAGTATTTACTCCAGTTCACAGTTTGAGGGAGTGCAGAAGCTCCATTTCGAACCTACAGCCTTCTTCGGTAGATGTGCCATGCTTCTGGCATCTCCTGTCTCCTGGGGTCCCTAGTGATGCTTACTATTCCCCTTCATGGCTTCCTTCACAAGCCATTTGGGAGCGTCGTGAAGAGCTCTGACCCTGATACACATGGTCTAGCCTCAGCACCTTCCTGGAACCTAGCTGCAGGCCCCCACCCTTCTCTCATCCCAGTATCTACATACCTACAACACCAGCACCACACGGAAGCCATTAGGATTTGGGTGTGGCTCAAAATGCAGCCTGGCTCCCATGAACTAAACTGCACTTGCCAATGAGTGCTGGCCTAGCTGAACTGAAGTAGGTGGCATTCTCCTCCAGGATGCCCTAAGTAAGGTTCTCCTTTGGAGGACTCTTTAAATGAAAGTTTACAACCCCAGGTGTGATTCCTTACCTATACCTGTAACTCCAGGATCTGGGAAGCTCAGGCTGAAGGAATTCCATGATAAGTACTATACTAGCTTGAGCCACAAAAATAAAAGCCTGTCCTTTAAAAAAAAAAACAAAAAACAATGTTCTTTGTTAATTTCACATTATACACCCCAATCCCATTCATCTGCCCTCTACCCTTGCAACCTCCCAAACAAAAATGAATAAAATATAGAAAAAGAAAACAAAAGAAATCTCCTTGTGGAACTCACTAGTACAACACACTATGTATCGCAATATACCCTTTCTTCCCCATATCTCTACATGCAAATGTTCATTTCAGTGAGTCACTGGTCTGGTTCAAGGCCTCTCGCTTCTGCTATATACTCTCAATGCTGGATTGTCACAGGAACTCCTCTAGGTAATCCTGTTGTTTCCCTGTGACCTGGAGATTCCTCCGCTTTGGATCTGCAAGACTGCCTTCATGCACTGCAGCCATTCATAGATGGGGTAGATGTTGGAAAGGGCCAACTGAAAAACCTGGATCTGGGCCTGGGTGGTAGCTGAGCTGGTCAGCTAGACAACTCTCCTATACCAACAACACCACCAGAGCACGGACATCAACACTGCCCTAGCTAGCTGACCCAGTACCTCAGCCAGCAAAGGGTCAGGGTGACTTTTCTGCTCCCGTGTCCTAGGGCCAGCTTACCCAATCCCAGGCCACCAATGCCAGCTCTACTATGCCAACCATGCAAGGTGTAGGGCCTGCTCTCCCAGGTACTGCAGCCAGTGATGGGCATGGCCAAAAAGCCAAAATAAAAGCAAAAACAAAGCAGGAACTGGAGAGATGGTTCAGTGGTTAAGAGCACCTACTACTCTGGTTGAAGATCTAGGTTGGATACCTAGTACCCACATGGTAGTTCACAACTGCCTGAGACTCCAGTACCTGGTGACCCTATAACATCTTCTGGCCTCCAAAGACAGAGCATGCACAAAGTACACTTACAAGAAGAAAAAAAAATCTAAAAACAGAAACTAAAAAAGGGTTGAAGTTACTATAACCTGGAGCTTCTGGAAGCTTCCTATGATCTTGCCTTCACCTTCCTCATTCTTAAGGTACAAAGTATGTGGTTTCTCTTTAACTTCACTAATCACTTTAACAATTATGGATTCTTTGCCCACACTCACCTGCCACAACTCTAAATTCACTCTTTCCTACTCTGGCTTGCTTAATTTTCATGTCTTCTCTGAATTCATCCTATAGATCTCAGTAATGGGAGTGATAATAACCATGCCGTAGCCTAAAAGTTAACTTGCATTGACATGTCCTCCATCTGTTAATCAATCCAATCCTTCTGGATTTGGCCTTCCTCAATGTTTCAGGACAAGAGCAGGAAATAACAACGACAGCTTCTAATCCAATCTCCAATAGGGTCCTTGTTCTCCTTAGAAGCTCCCTGAGCCAGACCTCCCCTGTCTACCTCCTTCTGGATTCAGGTCTTTCAAACTTCTACCAAAATGGCCCATTGAGCTCTGCTTAAAAGTGTTAAGGTTTCTTTCTAGCCAGTGATTCCAGTGTTTTCCATATTACGTATCTAATCCAATTTCTTTGCTTGTGTGTGGGGGATGGGGGCTATGTGCACATGTGGGTGTGCAAGTGCATATCTGTGTATAAAGGCTGGAAGACAACCACTATCATTCACCTTTAAAACTGTTTGTGTGTAATGTTGTTTATATGTATAGTATGTAAACATATGTCCATGTGTTTGTGAAGGCTCAAGGTTGAAAGCAGTTATTTTTCTCAGTGTTTCTTCATCTTTACTTTTTGATATAGGGTCTCTCTCTAAATGTGAAGTTTACTAATTTGGCTAAGCTGGCTGGTTCATGAGCTTGCACTTGTAACTGCCCAGTGAAGTATCAGGATTAGGGTTACAAATACATGCTGCCATTCTTAGCTTTTCCATAAGTGTTGAATCTATGAACTCAAATGATTATGCTTTTAAGGGCAGGGATTTTACAAATTGAGTCATCTCTCTAGCCCCACAACTTGAATTTTAGAGTGTGTCCTCGATGTTCTAGATCTCACTGAGTAAGCTCTGCTAGCTGGCTCCCCAGCCCCGGGGGTCTGTCTGTCTTCATCTCACTAGCGCTGAGGTCGCAAGCGTGCACTGCCATGCTCAGTACACTCTGTGGATTCTGTGGCTTGAACTCAGGTTCTCATGGTTATACAGCAACTACTTCACTTATTGAGTATCTAGTCCCACACACCGATTTCAAAGGCCTTTAAATCGCATGCTCATGCTTCACAATGACGCGACCACTGATCCCACGTTCTCTATGCATCATTTTTCTTATCTCTGCAAATACATGCATATCAAGGAACTTAAGGGGGAAGGATGTATTTGGATCATTGAAGATAAGCTCCATAATGTGAGAGAAGACAAGAGGTAGGAGAGGCTTATGGCTTGGGTGTACAAGGCTGATCTTTCTATTCTGTCTGGGTTCGTCAGAGACAAGAGAACATGCTGATTATATATATATATATATATATATATATATATATATATATATATATATATATATAGCTAAGCAGTTGTTTTCAGAGATCTCTCCTCAGGTGAAACCGGGATTCTTTTTTATTATTATTAGTTATTGTATTTATGTTTCAAATGTTATCCCCTTTCCCAGTTTCCCCTCTACAAACCCATTATCCCATCCCCTCTGCTCCTGCTTCTATGAGGGTGCTCCTCCTCCCACAGACCCACTTCTTGACTTTGTGGCAGAAGATGATTACAAGATGAGCCATTACATAGAGGAGATGGACTGCACTGAGAAGATATTTTAATAGAGTCAACCACAAGGGTTAATGCAGAGAAACTCAGAGAAAGGATAAGACAAATCCAGGTGTGGGTGTGGCTCCCCAAGAAAGAGTGGTGCTTGCGCGTCTTTACAATAGCTCAAATGTCTTTACAGTAGCCATATATGTGACTCGACCTTCTGCAGTTACATCTCAAAGTGTTGCTCAGGAAAGTAAATGAGACCATAGGGTGGTTCCTGGGATACACTGGGCAGAATTAAACTGATAACATAAAGCTCTTAGTCCTCTTCGTCACAAGGGTCACACAGGAAGTTAAGTTGTTTTCACTATAAGCAAAAGGTTATGCTGTTTGAGATTCCTGGAAAATTATAGACTTACATATGGGAAAGGAATTAGAGTGTGCTTAGACATGAAACACAGCTTATTACTATTTTTAACATTCTTATTTGGAATATCACTGTGTAGGTAACCTTCAACAAATGTTAATTGTGTTGGAATTCTTCATCTCAGGAGGTTTCAGTTCTAGGGTGGATGATCTTTTCCTCTTTCTACAACCTCTTAACTTCCCCTGTCTTTCTTTTCCTGCCTTAATATTGTCAACATAGTCTGTTTCTATTCGTTATTAAAATATCAAAATGTAAGCAGAGATTCCATTTTTAGTTTCTAATGAGATCAAGTTCCAAGATTACCCCTATAATTATATTCTCAGGCACCCAAGCCTCAAAGCTTTTGTTTTTCTCTTTCAAGAAGGAAATATCACAGTGGAGACATATAACTACCAGGGACACTGTTGAACTTGGCCTGCATAGAGTACATCACACTTAGAATTATCTATGAGCTTAAAACTTCAAGCAGTGTACCAAAGTGAAAAAGATAGCAACAACAACAACAACAAAAAAAAAAAAAAAAAAAAAAAAAAAAAGGCTGAGAGTAGGGGCCCTAAAACAAATACCCACCAAAGCCTAGACCACTGGTTCTTACCTCTGAGGCCCAGAGTGCTAAAGTCACTCCCCTCCACACCCCCATCCAGCCTCAAATACTGTGCTGTCTGTAGTTCAAAAGCATTAACATTAGCTTCACAGCTCACTGTGGCAAAAGCAAAGCTGCTTCCAGTCCTCCTCAATCTTTGTAATTTAGGAACCAGTAGTTGTTGTCATCGTCGTTGTTTTTGTCATCCTCCGTGTTCCATTTCTCGTCAGCCATCACTGTCCTCTAAGCTCATGATCCCCCATACTTATCATTATTCATGGAGGCAAATACTTAACTACAGTTTGTACTCTGACAAAAAATGGAAGAGAAGGCAGCTACTAAACCCACTTGTATTCTTTGGGTTTTTGTTTGTTTGTTTGCTTGTTTTTTGGTTTTTGTTTGTTTGTTTTGTATAGGTTAATCTTCAAGCATACAATTTATTTTAAGATTTTGGATTCTTCGGACACTGGCTGGACCGAGGCCTCCCTGTACCTATGTAGCAGGTATGAAGTTTGGTCTTCATGTGGGTTTTGAACAACTGGAATGGGGGCTGTCCCAGAAGCTGCTGCTGTCTGTCAGTGGGATATGTTCTTCTAGTTGGTCTGCTTGGTCTGGCCTCAGTGGGAGAGGAAGCACCTAGACTACTCCAAGTGCCTTGGTGGGAGGCTATCTGGTGGTGGTGGGGGGTACCTGTTCCAAGGAGAAAGAGATGGGAGAAAAGATTGTGGGAGGGAGTGGCCAGGAGGAGTACATAGTAAATAAGTATAAAAATTAAATTTAATTTAATTTAATTAAAATAAAATCATTTTAAAAAATTAGAGGTTAAGTACTTTCTTAGATAGCCATGCTGGACACTGAGAGAGTTAATCTTCTTCTAGGCATGTTTGTGAGGGTGTTTCTAGAGAGGTTTAACTGAGGAGGTAAAACCTGCCCTGAATGTGAAGGACAGCAGTGTATGGGTGTCCTGACTTAATTTTGAGAATGGAAGTTAGCCAGCTGAACATCAATGGTGATATCTCTCTGCTTCCAGATTTCCCATGTGACATGAGTGACAGGCCAGCTCACATTTCTGCCGCCATCCCTTCCTTTTTAGCCATGATGGACTGTAACCCCTCTTAAACCTTGGGCCCAGTTTTCACTTCCATTCTTAAGTTGCTTTTATTTGGTATTCTGTCACAATACAAAAATAAAATAAAATAAAATAAAATAAAATACATACATTGCCTTGATTATTGACCTAAACTATCTGCCCAACTTCATTTATCCATTTCTTGGGTAGTTATGGCTTCCTGCTTTTAGACTGTCAACCAAAGATCACCTTACTTTCTCTGAAATTCCATATCCTTAATCAACTCCATAATCAATGTTCTGTTGTCACATCACCAAGGAGTCATCAGGGAAGTGAGATCGGGCCAGGAAATGAGGGTACCCTTGGTGTCTCGAGACAAGGAGCCCAGGCATTTCATGCATTGAAGGGTCTAAATTAGTGACCGGTGCATCTCAGATCCAACCAGAAGAGATCCATATGACACAGAGTTGAAATCAGCAGACTGAAGTCAGTGTGTAAGTCAGCCAGGGGGAAATGGGCTAAAGTTGGTCAGAGAGCAGCAAGGGATTGCTGGATTGTTGGGATCAAAGAACAACAAAATATCATGTGTGATATGATTATGCAGTCCAAATAGGCATAAACTGAAGGTGTGAATGATCCTAGGAATGAATAAGACAACTATTATTCTATTTTAGGTATGGTGCTGTGTGTGTGTGTGTGTGTGTGTGTGTGTGTGTGTGTGTGTGAATGGATGTGTGTGAGAGAGACAGAGAGAGACAGAGACAGACACACAGACACACAGACAGACAGGAGAATCTGACAATTCTATACTAAGTGTTACTCCACTGAACACTTGTTTTTCTGGTCTTGGAGGTTGAACTAGGGCTTTGGGTACTGTCAGCCATGCTCTTACTTGGAGTGGTCACAAGTGTTTTACAGAGGATTTATAGCAGATAAACATACTTCCATTAACCCTGCATAATAATTATGCAACTCAATATATAATATATTTGGTTTATTTTGCTAAGTATTATTACTTACTCCCAAGCCAGGCAAGCATTTGATATAATGTCTGTTCACAGAGAAATAATTTATAACTCATGTGAATTGTAATTGTAATTATAACAATTGTAATTGTCCTGTGTAGTTTTATGCCAGCTTTATATAAGCTAGAGGCACCTGAAAGGGGGGAACCTCAATTAGAAAAAAAAAAAAAAAGTCTTCATAATATCCAACTATAGTGCATTTGCTTCATTAGTGATTAATGTGGGAGGTCTCAGTCTATTGTGGGTGGGGCTATGCCTGGGCTGGTGGGGCTCAGTTCTATAAGAACACAGGCTGAGCACGCCATTAGGAGCAACCCAGTAAGCAGCACTCCTCCATGGCTGCATCAGCTTCTGCCTCCAGGTTCCTGTCGTGCCTGAATTTCTGTCCTATCTTCCTTTGGTAATGAACTGGAAGCATAAGCTAAATAAACCCTTCCCTCCTCAGCTTGCTATTTTGCCATGGTATTTCATCACAGCCATGATAACCCCAAGTAGAACATCTATCTACTTCTTTTCTTTTGCATGTCATCATTTTTTCTTGCCCTCCCTCCCCCATCCCTCATCTCTCCTTCCCTTCTTCTTTACTTACTTACCCTCTTTGTCACTGGGCACTGAACCCAGTGTTTCACACCTGCTAAACAGACACTCTGACATGGAGCTAGCACCAGAGCCTCAGGCTAAAATTTTTGGCATAATTGTGTGCACAACTCAACGTTAAAAATTATCATCTGGCACCAAGATTGCATCTTTTATAGTTTACCGGTGGGGTCTGGAAGAATGGCAGAGCAGTTTCACTGGCTCTTGCACCAATTAGAGGAAAGAATGAAGATATTGTTGGTGCAGTCTTTGCCAAGATTACGGCTGATTACTGTATGTTAAGTACCCCCATTTCCACATTCTACCTTGATGCTGATGTTAATTTCTATATAACCTAACCACACAGGGCCATGAGGTTAGAGGTAACACTATGAGAGACCTGAGAAAAATACCTATGGAAGCATAGGATATTATGTATGATTAAGAAATTTCCACAGCCTCCAAAGGCCCCAGGCTTGGTTTGGTTTGGTGCCAGAATATGTCATGTTGACAGCCAACAATCATGGCTTATTTCATTTTTTTTTTAAATAGAAGTAAGCCTTCTGGCATACTACACCTGCATGTTACATCACCACACTACCACAGGGGTTTGATGAGCTTCACTTGATTCAAGCCAGTACTCGATATAAAATGACAGCCGCTGAACTGATCTAATAGGATAAGACAGTCATCCTTGCCTTGGCAGAAGAAAAAAAAATGGGGGAAGATGAATTTATTTCTCTCTCTTAACCAACTGAGTGATATTCTTAGCTTGATCTCATTAACCTTCTGTCCAATTAGTTCTAAAAGATATTAGGAAACAATTCAGGAAAATAAATAAAGAGCTAAATGACAAACAGATTTTCCTGGTTGGTTGAAACAACCAAGAGTCATGTGGGAAGAGCGTGTGTCGTTTGAGGGATTACTTATGTCAGATTGGCCTGTGGCCTCATCTGTGAGAGAGTGACTGACGTGGGCAAGCTCTCTTCTTGGTTAGTTTATATTGTCAAATTGACAGTCAAGAGTTACCTGGGAAGAAGGAGTCTCAGTTGTGGGAATGCACAGGTCATTTTGACATGTGGCCTTCTCTGTGAGAGACTGACTGATGATTGACATGGGAGAGGCAAGTCCACTGAGGGCGGTACCATCCCTATGCAAGGTTGAGGGAGTATAGTCATTACCAAAAAGTTAGGAGCTTACACTTTTCCTTTCAGGAGTGGCATGCACACTAGCAGTTCCCTACCTCACATCTGTTCCCACCATCTACTCCTAGAGGGATGAAGACAAAAGTGAAAGCCCTGACCACCCAAGACCAATGTACCTTATTGCAGAGTCCTAGAACTCACATAACAGCAAGATGCATTAGCACAAGTCTAACCCCAGTACATCCCTACAGGAGAGAAGGAGGCAAGATAAGGAGAGTCTTCTGAAGCTGACAGGCCAATGAACCACCCCTGCAGTGACAGAAACCCTGTCTCAAACAAGGTAGAAAAACAAGAACCAATACCAATGGTTGTCTGATTTCAACATATGTGCTTTGGTATTTGTGTGCCCTCACCCACACATTTTATACACAGACACACACACACACACACACACACACACACACACACACACACACACTGTATTTTCCAGGTATTAAGTGAGCACATGCTTTAAAGAATGGTAAATAAGCCCCGTCTTATCCCCAGAACCTTCAGTTTATTAAACTTACTTATATACTTTTTATTCTCCTTGGGCTGATGGCTTATAAAAGAGAAGTCTTACCATGGAGACACCATCAAACATCATTGATTCTTGAGTCCCTTACAACCGAACTGCCGTTTTGATAATTCAAATCGGTTGGAGATTTGATAGGATTTAGAATTACTATGAAAACAAATCTCTTAAGTGTGCCTCTGAGGAAGCTTTCAGATTAGATTAATTGAAGTGGGAAGGCCCACCCTCACTGAGGACAGCAATCACCCCTTGGGCTGAGGTCCTAAATTGCACGAAAAAGGAGGAAGTGAGCTAAGTACAGGCATCCTTCTCTCTCTGCTTCCTGACTGCTCGGCTCATGTCATGTGATAAGCCATCTGAGGCTCTATCTTCCTTCCATGATGGACTATACCATTGAATTGTAAGCCAAGATGAACCCTTTCTTCATAAAGTTGCTTGTGTCGGGTATTTTAATCCCAACAATGCATAAATCAATAAGTGCCCCCACCTTTGTGGTTCTTGCTACGTGATTATCAGATATGATTATCAGATATATATAACGAGAGTTTCTGTTTCCTAAAGCAAAGAGTGTTCTGAGTAGCATATTACATAAGAAAAGGGTAAGGGCTGAGAAAGGCAAACTTTATTCAAGTCAAACCCCATGTCAGATATTCTGTAACCCTCATTTCATTGTTACTTTTTTATAAGAATGATGTGAGATTTCTATGTTCCATATTTAAGCCAGGTTTTACTCAAAATCCCAGATTTTCCTGCCTCTCTACTTAAAATTAGGAATCTTTACCTAGATTATAACTAGTCACTAAGTGTTGTTTTAGCTTTTGCTGGTATTACTTCCTATGCTTAAATTATTCTCTTATGAATATCAAATTTCTACAGGGCAATATAGAACTGTGTAGATGAGCCATGAAATAAGGCGGCCTGTTCAAACTTTAGCACATGTATTGGCCAGATGAAGTACAAAAGATTATATAGATACTAGAGTTCCCATTACCATCGATAAGAGACAATAATAGTATCTACCTGCAAATGGGTAGTCCAAGTGGTGCACTAGATAATGCCTGTAAGACACCTAGCAAATACCAGTGCCTATTTACTCGTCACAAATGGTCTCTGTTCATAGTGAGAGGGGAAAGCCGATAATTCTGAAGAATAGCTCAGAGCAATATCTAAAAATATACAAAAGGCCTTCTACTTGAGTTATGTTAGACAGCTAAACAGAACGAATGTACATCCCCCCGTGAAACTTATGATAAAAATTACTTAATATTAATGACTACTTAAGTAAACACTGGCTCGTAACTGCTTGGGGGAAGGAGGTCAAGCAAGATTAGTTAAAAATATATGAGTTGGAAAATTATCCTTACATTTTCCCTGCCTGCATGGTAACTCAGTAGTTTTATGTAGTTAAAGGACACTGGACTTGAGATTTTAGAAAAATGCAACTGGAATCCAGTCCTTTCTCCACTATTTATTGGTGCTTTAACTAGGTGCAAGTGGATTGTCATCTTTAAATCTCAACTTAGTCTTTAAAAGAGGGTGATAGTGGTCTCTTGCTTTTCTTACAGATTGATTCTAAGAAACTATACCCAAAAGAATTTAATATAATATAATGTGCAGTATACATGCAAGGAAAATAAAAATGTCCATCACAAACGGGAGAAACCTCAGATTCTGCATTCTGTGACATGTTCTTTATGGCTGTTTCCTTAAAATATTTACTCACTTCGGATTCTGAGGTGTCAGCAGTCTTTCTGAAACCTTGCTGTATATAGTGCAAGCCATGTGCAGCTATAGATTCAACCAGTCTTTTGATGATGATGATCTTTGAAGGTTTCCTATCTCTAGAGATGCTCACTATACTCGCTGCAGATGATGGAATACAGCTACAGGCTTAGCACACGCTCTTCAGATTGAGTCACGGTTGAAAACCACTCAGTCAAGAAACTAGTCAGTTCTTCTGAGAAACCAATGGGCTAGAGAAGAAATGTCAAGACGACTCAGATTCAATTCTGAAAGTCTCTTTAACAGGGGCCCTGATTCAGCCTCTGCTGAATATTTACTAAAAATGAAAAATAATACTGGCAATACTCTCTCTGGACTTTCTTCCACACAGCTGTGACGTCTGAGAAGCACATGGAACCATGCATACAACACCCATAAGTAACAGCCTCCTTCTTGTTTACTAGTATTTCTGTCATTCCACAAAGGCATTAAATAAAATGGGTTGTTCTCCAGGAAGCCAGAATGCACTGCAAGTCAGTAAAGCCACTCTGTTTTAAAATCTTTTTTATGATTGATTGATTGATTGATTGATTGATTGATTTTAAACTCCAGATCTTATTCCCCTCCCGGTCCACCCTCCAGCTGTTCCCCATCCCATACCTCTTCCCTGCTCCCCTGTCTCCATGATGATGTCCCCCATACCACTTGACCTCTAAGCTCCCTGGGGCCTCCAGTCTCTTGAGGGTTAGGTGCATTTTCTCTGACTAAACCTAGACCCTGAAGTCATCTGCTGTATATGTGTTGGGGACCTCATATCAGCTGGTGTATGCTGCCTGGTTTGTGGTCCAGTGTGTGAGAGATCTCAGGGGTTCTGATTAATTGAGACTGTTGGTTCTCCTACAAGGTCACCCCCCTCCTTAGCTTCTTCCAGCTTTTCCCTCTTTCAACCACAGGGGTTACCAGCTTCTGTCCATTGATTGAGTGTAAATATCTGTATCTGACTCTTTCAGTTGCTTGTTGGATCTTTCAGAGGATAGTCATGATAGGTCCCTTTTTGTGAGTGTTCCATAGCCTCAGTAATAGTATCAGACCTAAAGGCCCCCCCCTTGAGCTGGATCCCACTTTGGACCTGTTATTGGACCTTCTTTTCCTCAGGCTCCTCTCCATTTCCATCCCTGTAATTTTTTTCAGACAGGAACAATTATGGGTCAGAGTTTTGACTGTGGGATGGCCACCACATCCCTCACTTGATGCCCTGTCTTTCTGCTGGAGGTAGACTCTACAAGTTCCCTCTCCCCACTGTAGGGCATCTCATCTAAGGTCCTTCCTTTTGATTCCTGAGAGTCTCTCACCTCCCAGGTCTCTGGTACATTCTAGAGAGTACCCCCAACCTCCTACATGCCTATGTCTATGAGGGTGAATGCCACATGAATGCAAATGGATGCAAAAGCCAGAAGAGGGCATTGGCTCCCATGGAGCTAGAGTTACAGGTGGTTGTGTGCTACCTGCAAATGCTGCGGGTTAAACCTGGGTCCTCTGCAAGAACACTGAGCTGCTCTCCAGCCCCAACCCATGTCTTTTAAATTATGACAGAGTGCTCTCAAGACAATACTTGGCTCAAGTCACACCTAGCTTGAAAGATTTCCTGTTGTCCTAATTAGATCCCACAGCATTTAGGTGACTCTGGAACTCACTTCTTGAAAATGTGTTCTGTTTCCTCAGAGCCATCACTCTTCTAACTCCTCTCCTCCTTGCTGGCTGCAGTTTTACAGCCTTCATTGCAACCTCTACTGGTCTCCTACATGGTCTAGCCTCAGCCATTCCCCTTCTCTTTATTTAGTCATTCTCTTTGCCCTTTCAGTACTCCTACTCCTGTTTTTTGACACCAATATTAACCACCACACTATATATCGGTAATTTTAATATCTGGTACGTTAACCTCCCCGCCACAAGTTCTTTCATCTTTAAGGGTGTCATCTGTCTACTGGCCATGCATTCAATGTTTGTGCCCCCACTTCCAACTCATATGTTGGAAACCCTAATACAAAAATGAGGGTATTAAGAGGTAGGGTAAATTAGGGAGGTTATTAGATCATGAGGAAGAAACTGCATGCCTGAGATTTATGCTGTTATTAAAGAGGGCTAGGAGAGGTTTCTTACTTCTTCCTCTATTCACAAACACAGCTAGAAGATGCTATCTATGTAAAAAATAAAAAAGTGATCCCATACCAAACACTGGACCTAAATGTATCTTGATTATGGATTTCTCAACATCTAAAATCACAAGAAATAAGTTTCTTTTGTTCACAAAAGCACCTACCTTCTAGTTCTGTCATGTACTTGTTATAGCAAAAATATTTGCTACATATTTTGCTACAGGAGCCTGTGAAGATTTAAAAAATAAAATCACTTCTTAAGATGTTAATATATTCCAATCTAAGAGAGGGGAAACCTCCAGGACACTCAGGAGATCTATGTATGCCAACCCTTGCCAGTCACACCAAGTGTCAGATGACAGGCAGGTTGCTTGGGGTTATTGGTACTGTGTGCTAAGGTATCCACCTTTGTATGGGGTCTAGGCAAGAGAATCACACTCTTTTCTCTGTCTTGTGTATCCCATATGTTCATTGGCCTGGTTTCTATGTTACAATTTTAACATGCCCACGTGTCACTTCGGTCTCAATTCACAGTGACAAATGTATAGGGTGACACTCTTTCTACTCCCAAGAATAAGTTATGTATCAGTCTCCAGTGAATGGGTGATGGCAGAAAGATGGTGTTTATGGTGCACCCTGGCACACAGTCATCCTTCATCCTGAAAACTGAGTCAAAAGGTGGATATAAAATGGAGTTTCTAAAAGCAAGGTACAACCTGAAATAACACTGCATTGTATGACATGTAGTAAGTTATAGCAGGACCCAGCCTGGTCTCAATAGTCCTAAATATTTTTAACTCAAAACTAAATTTACTGGCTACAATTATCTTTAATCTAAGCATAAGGATTTTCATTATGTTAGTAAGGTTTACCCTAATCCCAGGATAAAATTGTGCTAGAAAAATACATTCTCACCGCTTCCAGTGCTTTCTACATCACAGTACCACATTTATTGTTGTTGTTTATGTTTATTTTCCAACTGACTCTACACATTAAGATGACAGCAATGATATCTCTATTGTTAATAACAGAAGGCAAATGCTGAAAACAAGGATTGGTATATAGTAGGAACCTAATAACATTTGTTTAATACATCACTTTCAAGGATAAACACTCCAATGGCACCTCTCAATCTTAACACCAAAAATTCTACTGTGTGGTCTTTTCAAGCTATCATCCAGATAGGCCTACCTCTTCTAGAAACTCCAGTGCCTGCAAACTTTATACACAGTCATGCTGCTAAAACCATGTTACCTCTTTCTTCTGCTCTTATGTTTCTTTCTCTCTACCTAGTTTATTTCTACTTATGCTACAAGTCTTATATGAAGAACAACCATTTGTGTAAATCCTTTTGTAATGCCCTCAAACTATTTAGACATCTTCCCTCATTCACAAAGAACACTGAGAATATTTCTAATCTAACATGCTAACACACGACCTCTACTCTAAATATTGGGATGGGAACTACAGAGATTTCTCAGTAAGTATGGTGTACAGTATGGAAGTATGGGGACTCAAATTTCTGAGAACCCACATATAGCTAGGCATAAATATTTTATCTTAGATATGATTCCATGGCTCTTACTTTGATATGGAAGAAAAATAAAGACACACACACACACACACACACACGCACACACACACACACAAAAAACCAGGAGAATCCCTAGAAGCTCCTGGGACACATCTAGAGTGCACAGCAGATAAACAGCTGTTTTCTTGGGGTACTACCTCAAACAAAATACAAGATGAAGACCATCACTGATGTTCTCCTCTGTCTTCCACATGTGGACTATAACGGATAGCCCCCCTCAAACACTCACATAAACATTTTAGACACACACACACACACACACACACACACACACACTTTATATCTTATACACTTTAACACTAATATCAACATAATCATAACATGCAATTTATTAAACATATATAGAGAAAAATAAAATTTTTGACTGAAGATGACTATGAAATACGAAGGTACTACAGGTATGTAACCAGGAAAACAGGGCATCTTTCTTTGGTATACACAGGCAGTAACAAAGGTGATTCCCTCATTGTATCACAACTAACAGTTTTCTGGGTTTTCTAAATTAGATGAGACTAGACCAGATAGACAGACAAAGACAGACAGACAGACAGACAGAGCACTTGATGTTTGTAACAATTGATAGGTGTGCTTCCTCATAGTCTTCATATGAACTATTAAATACTGCTCTCGGCAGTTAACAGTTTAATCGGTCTTTGAAACTCTTCAAACACTAGCCCTTCTTAATAGTTGTGAGAGTTAAATGAGTTGAAATTTATGAAGCACTTGAAACAAGGTGTGCTGCACAGATATTTGTCATAACACAAATCATTATTTTTATTAATCCACCAGACAAAATTCAGGTATAAATCTAAGTTTTAAGAAGTATATTTTGACTCAAAACAAAAATGATTGTGCATCAGCTCACTCATTTTATGCAACAGTGGAATTAGCAATAGTTAATATTATAATAGTAAACATTATTTAAGAAGAAATTAAGCCATCCAACCTAGCAGTTGCTCTCTGTCTATTCTGGAAAGTAACACAGATTTCTTGTACTACAAAGGCCTTCACACTTCATGAAACTTTACCAGTATGCTATGATTAGCACACTACCATTGCATATAACGTCTGCATTTAGGAACCTCAAATACCTTGCTATTTAAGCTTTCTTCTCTTTCAAAGGCAACAAATTACTGAACCACTTAGGAAAAAAAAAAAGGAACATTTATCTTTAACTTTCTGTATCTGTTCAAATAGGTAACAGCAAATTACTGAACCACTTTGAAAAAAAAAAAAAGGAACATTTATCTTTAACTTTCTGTATCTCTTCAAATAGGTAACAATGATAACTATCCCAGTGAAGAAGATACTACTCAGGGAAATCAGAAGCACAAGAGTTAAAACATTGGCACCAGCACCCTGTCTTCTAATTTAATGCCTTGGCCAAGACCCCTTCTGGGCCAAGTGTTCTAGATAACACATAGTACAGAGGCATATGTTCGTGACTTAGACTACCCTAAGCATATGTGGATGAACTCTGAAGAAAATAACAAAAGCATGAGAAAGCATAAGAAAGTTCTAAATTCTTATTTACCTTATGAAAGTTGGGCCTCCCAAAAAGGGAAAGCCAAACATAATTTACTGAAGCTCAGATCTGAAGACCGTGTGGAAAACAGGGACTCCATTTTTTAGTTCCTCGTGGCATCCAGCACCTATTGGCTCCACTTCCCTCTTCCGCCAGCCATATTTCTAGTAAAGGAGCTCCGGGGACTCCTCAAAGAGTTCCTCTTTTTCTTAACAAAATCATTATATGAATCTATTCTTATCTGATAAGTTTTATTCTTTCCTCTGGAATGTCTGGTTTCAAAACTCTCAGACTTAAAAAAGACGAACTGAGTTAGAAATGAAATGAACCATTTGAGCGGAAGTGTCATTTGTAACATTTCTAACATTAACGCAAGAAGTGGAATTCAACAATGAGATTTCCGAAATGTAGGTCTTTCTTACTGCTCTTTAAAAATGAAGTCTGAGGAAAGGTAAAAATCCTCATTTTCCCTGAAAGTAATCTCTCCTCAAATTACTGAAAGAAGTTGTAGTTAAAAAAACAACAACAGCAACATTTATTTATTTTATTCATTTTGTTATGCATTTTTAAAAGTTTATCAGCATTCTTTGTTTTCTTTTGTCATATACCAGTTAAAACCTTCTCTTTGGAACACACAGTAGAGAATCTGTTTAGAAGTTTTAAATTATTACTACTCTGACAAATGGAAAACTCCTCAAAAATGTCCAGCTAAGGAAGGAAATCAAACTGAAGCACATGTAGTTTGCTTTGGTTACATGTAGATGGGAAGCACCCAAGCTGATGCCCAGTCCCGCCTGTTAGGTGGCCTAAAGAGGCCAACTGGGAAGACCCAGCTGGCCCTGGGGTAGGATGCTAGCTTGCTTTGCTAGGCTGGTGTATTCAGAATCATTGGTCCTTCTCATCTCTCTAGTTCTGGGGAAAGTATGTAGAGTGGAATTGAAACCTGAATTGATTCAGACTGCTCACCTTGTACTGATTCACCATGTAATGCTGCTAAGATGGGTAGTGTTTCCAATCCCGTGTGTGAGTCTTGGTCATTAGGTAATATCTAACTTGGTTATTTGAGAGTGAACTCCTATTTCCCCTCTGGCCCCAAGTTTTTAACCTGTGATTTCGTTCAGGATGCAGAAGGGAGGATGTTCATAGTTTACTAGCTAGCATACTCTCTGATGTGGGAAGGAAGTTTGGTACTTCTGGATGTCGAGTCTCTGCCTATTGTTTGCACATAATGATAGCCTTGTGGTCTGCTCTCATCTTTCTGGTCCTTGCTTAGGAGGAAGGAGCCATTCTGGCAGAACACCTTTGCAGGCTTTTGTGGAAGTGATACAATGTGAATGCAGCCGTGCATATAACCAATGCAAACAGTAGGGTCTCCGGATCATTTTAAATATATTACCCTTTCTTGATTGAGCATAAAAGAAGAGAAAAAGGTTGTGACGAGTGTCTTTTGTTTACCTAGAAACTGCTCCAGAATGAAAGTCAACAAGAGTGCTGCTTTGTAGTCGATTCAGTGATGAAAGAGAGCAGTGATGTGGTCCGGTGGCTGGTACGCGTATTTCAGAGTCAGCAGTTCTGAGCTGTAATCTCATCCAACTGTCTTTCTAGTTGACACAGATTATTTACATAAACTGACCCAACTCTCTTGTCCCCTACCTATAAAATCGAAGAAAGTGCTCTTACTGCACACACACACACACACACACACACAAATAATTCTTGATACCGGATGTTTCTACTTACTCTGGAAATGAACGCAGTAATAACCATAAATATGCACAGATGCATAGACACAAGACTCTCAAATTTTTGGCACTTCATTCAAAATCTTGAGAAAAAAAAATAAGACGAGAACAAGAACACTTTTGAGTTTTCTATCTTTGTGTTTTAAAGGTGTCTTATTCCTAGTTCAGCACGATGGGGAGAGATGTGTTTCGGGCACCTGTTCTAAGCAGTGATTCAAAATCCCAAGGCAGCGCCTCAGAGAGATATGAGGAGATTTTTCAAAGCTCCATTTCCTTTTAATTAGCTCCCTTTCTGCCTCGGGCAGCAACTTCATGGAATCAATAGACTAGAATGAGTACAGACTGTGTAGAATCGGGGGCCACAAATGTGTTGGGACTTGTTACACCTTGGATTCAGATTCTAAAAGTGAGTATCACTGGTTCTCGAGCATTCACAAAGGAGAGTTTGACCAGAAGCAGGTCACCAGCTCTGGGAGAGAGTGTTACCACAATTCCAGGGGCAGACCGCCATTACTTTCAGCCACATGTTGTCCTTTCCATAAGTCACAGAAACAATGTGTCACAGAGCTAGCCAAGCACTGATGGAATTAATATGGTCCCCCAGAGAAGCTGCCTGCATGAGTTCATGTGAGGGGCCAGAGGACTCCTCAAATGCTTCTTCCAACCAACATGCTCTCGCTTCCTCTGATTATTTTGCCTGTCAATAAGGCTTTATCCATATCTTGAAAAGGATATTTTGAGTTCAATATTCGAGTTATGTTTTTTAATCGATGTGGCATAAATTTAATTTGTGGTGATATGACTTCTTCATTTATCATGAACAAGAACTACAAACAAGGCTGGCAATAGCTCTGCCAACTTTACCCCTCAGTGAACTAGGTTGTTTGGAGTACCAGTCTCTAATGAACATTTCCTGCTGCTGTACCTGCTGAGAAAAATGTTCTACAACAAGCTACACAAAGGCAAAGACAAAAACTTGCAATGATTTTTGAGCATTTGTTAGTTATGAAATAATAGAACTCCAAAATTCATTCTTTTTTTAAAAATCAGACAAATGACATGGAAAATTGCAAAGACAAAATCTTGGTGATAAATCAGTCAGTAGCCAAGATTAAGCGACAGTAAACGCCATTAGGCTCCCTTCTGTTTAAAGCTTCAGGCTACATGATCTTGAATGTTTGTCTAAAAGTATCTTGAGGTATTTAAAAATACCTTGAAACAGGAGTAAAATATTTAACTTTTATATTAAATTACTTTGTTAAAATACTATACCCAAAATACCTCAAGGTATGATGCCATTATATTTCAACCCTTAGGTTTTATTTTTAATCTAGAAAAGCATGATAAATACACAAGTAAGTATCCAAAAATCTGAGCACACAGAAAAGGAGTATAAACTGTATTTTTTCAACTATTTGAACCTATTGCTTTAAATTTCAAAACACTACACCTGAAAAGGTTTATTTAAAGATTTAGAAAATATATGTTGAGAGCTACAAAGCTGGCTCAGGCAGACAAATGTTTGCAGAACAGTGAAAGGGGTTGTAGAGTACTTGGTGGCCCAGAGATGGGGAGTCAGACAGAACAGAGCCTGTGGCTTCCTGGGTTGTCCATCCTGACAGTGAGCCAGGTCCCCTTAAGACTAGCTCCCTAGGCTCAAAGAAACAGCTAGGTATTTGACATGAGAAACAATGCCTGAGATTGACATCTGCCTTCCACATTCATATGCACATACTGGTACACACACAGACACACACAGACACACACACAGATACACCTAGACACACACACATGGTAAAAACATACTAACAAAAATATAACCAGCACATGGATTTAAGTGAATTTTCAAAAGTTTTGAGCCTTTTGTAGTATAATAAACCATACAGTGTTGATCACAACAAAAACAAAAGAATGTAACTAAAATAAATCAATTAGCCAGGGATGTTGGTACACATCTTTAATCCTAGCGTTTGTGAGGCAGAGGCAGGCAGATCTCTGTGAGTTTGAGGCTAGCCTGTACTACACAGTGAGTTCCAGGATAGCAAAGGCTACACAGTGAGCTAGTGAGACATTGACTCACATCCATCACACCACCACACACACACAAAGATAAATTATATATGCAACATACATGCATATACATATATATATATATATATATATATATATATATATATATATATATATATATGAAGGAAGGAGGAATTTGTGGGTGTGAAGAGAAAGGGGTGTTGGCAGTTATAGAACTGGTAAAATAATGATCAAAGAAACAAAAGACACATTAGTGCATGGAGCTTCAGGTACTGATATGGGGATGGAATCTCATTCAACAAAAACTATCAGGTCCTGGGCAATTTTTCAAGTGTCAGGGTGGAGATATTTAGATCACTTAGGCCAGCATATTAAATATATAAAGTATCCTATGTTCTCTTTCTGTCCTTCAACCCTAGACATTAACTAGTTCTTAACCATTGGGCAAAGAGTACAGCATTCATGTTAATAATCAAAAAAAAAAATATATATATATATATATATATATATATATATATATATATATATATATATCAGATCAAATACTTCCCTAATGACATCTAGCCACTAATGACTATGACTCTTTCACAGGGGTTTCACATCAGATATCCTGTACAGTATTTACAATGGTTCATAATAGTTGCAAAATTACAGTTATGAAGAAGCAACAAAAATAATTTTATGGTTGGAGGTCACATAACACAAGGAACTGTATTAGGGACTCATAGCATTAGAAAGGTTGAGAAGCACTGCTCTAGAATATATGGCTATAAATCAAATGGACCAGTCGCTGTTGTTGATACATTAATATTCAGTCTAACTTATACCAGGCAACCTCAGTCTACATTACTCTCTGCAGTACTAGCATACTGTCTTTGTTACTTTCATATTGCCTTTCTTATTTTGTAATGTCAACTTGTCACGCCTGGGAAAATGGAACCTCAACTGAAGAACTGTCGCCATGGGAATGGCCTGTGGGCATCTTTATGGCATATTTTCTTGATTGCTAATTGACAAAGGGGGCCATGCCATCCCTGGACAGGTGGGCCTAGGCTGTTTTAAAAAAGTGGTTGAGTGTGAAACTGGGAGAGAACCAATAAACAGCATTCCTTCATTGGCTGAGCTTCAGTTCCTGCCTACAGTTTCTGGGCTTCCCTTGACATTGGACTATAAGATGAGAAGGTGAAATACTCTTTCCTCACCCAGGCTTCTTTAGGTCAATATTTCATCATAGCAACAGAGAAGCAAACTAGAACAGAAATGGATACCAAGAGTGGGAGAGGGGCACTGCATTTCAAATAGGGCAAATAGTGTTGTTTTGGGAGGGATAGTAGAAACTCTTGTAACTTTAGGCTGGAAAAACAAAGCAAGTGAGTACTCTAAACTTAATCCACTATTGTTATGGGAGTTTGAAGTAATGCCTTGAGGAATGCAAGGATAAAGGCTTGACTGGTGAGGCTTCAAAGGAATGTTTGAGCATCCCCACAAAGACTATCTGGGCTATTCTTGTGATTCATTTGAATTAAAAATCTATGGAAACAAAGCCTTTTGAGCTATTCTAGGATAGCCAGTGGGTGCTGGCTGGCTAAGACTTGGAAACAGAGCAGTATCAATGAGATAAAATCTTCTAAGGGAATATTTCCCCAGGATCAGCACGCAGAAGCTGTGGACCAGAGAGGACCAAGGACTGCATTTCAAGCTGTCACTTGGACTTAGCAATGTGTAAGAGTTTCCCACACAGTCATAGTTCCAGCTTTGAAAGCACAAAGGGGTCATGGAGAGCAAGCAACTGTTGCTTGACATTATGTGACAGGTTCAGAAAAGAATGATGATCGTCAAGAATGCAGGTATGAGGTGAAGCTGGCATGAGCCTATGAGTCAAGCTGTGTGTGTGGCTAAGAGCAAAACTGGAGAAGTAGGATTGCCTAAGCCCTTGGGAGTACAGAAGATCATGGGTGAATCCCAGATGTTGGGCCCTTCAGCTTTTCCATTGCCAGATTTTGAGGTTTACCTGATTACAACCATGCCCTCCTCCTCCTCCTCCTCCTCCT